>NW_025110502.1:0-67458 GCF_011392965.1 Frieseomelitta varia | reverse complement strand
GCATTTAAAAAAAAAAAAAAAAAAAGAAAAAAAAAAAAAAAAAAAAAAAAAAAAAAAAAAAAAAAATTAATAAAATAAAATTTTTTTTTTTTTAAAGGAAAAAAAAAAAAAAAAAAAAAAAAAAAACAGTGCGTCAAACAGTATTTAAGAGTCGATGGTCGATGATCGAGAGTTGCGAATTGTAAATTATTTTTATCTGGGTGAATTGACCCCTACGTGACAACTTTGTAGCTCTGGATAAAATTGAGAATTTCTCGAGAGAGAGGGAAAGAGAGACAATCGAAACAAGTCAACAGTCGAGAGTTATAAATGGCTAACCAATGATCTTTGACCTAGTAATAATTCGTGTTTTAACGCAACACAGTGGAGGAATTTTGAAAGAGAATAATAAAGAAAAGACTATTATAGGCAAAAATAAAAATAAAAGTTGGAAGAGGATGTTCTAATTACGTTACTGATAGAAGAAGAGGAAAAAATAAGATTTTATTAACCAGATACTTGAATAATATTGTTCCGAAGGTGAAAACAATGTGCAATGCATTTTGAAATTTTACAACGAAGTCACGTTGATTTGGATGAACACTTTTCAACCTCGGCAGAGAGAATTGAGTATCACGCGCTACTAAACGAGACTGAAGTATCGAGCGTATCGATGAAACATCAAATTTAGTGACAGGAGTTTTTGGAACAATTTTTGACGAAGTATTATTAGAGAATTAGCCACAAGGAAATTGTATACCAATACAAATAAGTTAGCGTACTATTGCCCAATGTGTTCCAACGGAAAACTGTTAGCTGTTAAACGTTGACTCGAATAATCTATCTTGTAGAATTCACAAAATACTGACAGATTTTTCTTAAGAAAAAAAAAAAGAAAAAGAGAAAGAGATATCGTTGAATATTAAATATTCAGAAGACTGAGGTCCATTGTGTCGTGATAGTCCTGCAAAAATCAGCGAGCACAGGTCTGATCTAATATTATCCTCTCAGAAGAGAAAGAAGAAAAACCGAAACTCCGGAGGGGATTAACGTTTTTTGGTGCCAGAAACGTGTCGTCTCTAGCGACTTGATCCTCTGCAAAGACGAACACGGGGCACTTGCTGTGTAAAAAGTACCAAGGAGCGTTGAATATCCATTGACGCTTGCTAAAACGAGTTTTCCAGAATCTGATAAAAGTGGCGCGGCAGCACTTTAAGTGAGTAAATAAAATTAAAGGAGCGAGGAGCAGTTTGATACAATTGAAATCGACGGGCAAGAGAACGTCGTGCGTGATTGGAAGGAATATCTGTTTGTGTGTAAACGAGAGAAGTGACGCCGAGAACAATCGAATTCCAAGAAATTAGATCTTGTGACCGAAACACATTACATCGAACGATATCTAATGTTTCTTTTCGATAAAAAAAAAAGGAACGTGAAACATACACGCCTCGCTCCATCAATTTTCGATAACATAGTAATCTCGTACGGGTAGAAGAAAGCAATATCCGCTAACTTTTCAAACAAGGTCGAAAAACCTTCGAGGTAGCCTATCTGAGAAGTCTTCGAGAAAACTTCCGACGTCAAAGCAATTCACCATCCTTTTATCATCAATCTTCCCTTATACTTCCCTTGCCTTGGAACTAAAAACAGTATCTTTCGAATTAATGAAAATCACCGTATCTCTCGTAACTGGTGTTGACCGTAATATCATTGGTCCTTCTTAATCCTATAGTCGTCTGAGAGAAAATCTCGGCAGACAGAAGTGTCTCGTGAAGAATACCGAAGCGACGAAACTTAGTGTAGCATTATATCGTTGTATCGGCTTCTTACTCTCCCCCATAAATCTGCTCGAAATTCTTTTCAACAGCAGAAGAAAGCGTTGTAAAAAAATCTCAGAGAATAGCGCGTTTCGTCAAGAACAGAAGCCATGTCGTATCGTTAATTTGTTGAAAGGATCCGAAGAGACGCGTCTCGCGACAGAGAAGAATCTCGTCGTTGAAAAGAAGAAAGAAGAGAACACCTGGAGGAAACGCGACGTATATCTGTCTGTCGTCAACTATCGAGGGTCTTGATCTTCCAGTAGACGAAATCCAGCGGAACGAAGTGCAGAGTTGTCGTGTGTCAGGAGGAAGGGAGTGCGCGTTGGCTAGGATCGCGTGGACCGCATGCGGCAACGACGAATGCGGCCGGAAACGACGCAGCCGAGGCGAGGAAGCAGCGGCCGTGCACGGAGTCACTGACCTCTCACCCCCAATCACCGTCCAGAGTGTGATGTTTGATGCTGCAGTGGTGTTTTATGCGGCGACGTCGAAAAGGTGTGTGCCATCCCGGCGGCCCACGCGCCACCATCCGCTCCACTGACCTAGTTTCTCCTCTCGTGGCCCCCGACTCTGCAGCCGTAGTCGCAGCAATCGCACCCATCCGCTCCATATTCATCCCCCTGGCTCCGTAAACCTCCGCGCGTTTGCCTCCTTCGCGTTTTCCCCAGCTTCATTCTGCCGCTCGATGCTCGTCGCAGGTCGATCCTCAGAACGACCTGCCTTCGCTTTTTTTTTTTTTTTTTTTTTTTTATGCCGGCGGGTGAGAGGAAAAAAATGAAAAAGAAAAAAGAAAGGAGAAAAAGAGATCGCGAGATCTATTTGGCTCCGGGCTCAGCGGAGTTGTTTTCGGCTACGTTGCGAATTTTTTGGCTGCCACCGAGGGCACTTGTTGCCTGATCGTTTGGAAGAGTTTGCTCTGGAGATAAAGTCGAGCGGAGCTCGTGCGTGGCTCGACTTCGCTGCTTGGGTGATTCTCTTTGTACGATGTGTGTCCAGTTACGATATGGTTCGTTGAAAATTGGGGAAATGTTTTAAATGGACGATAGATCATCATCTTTTTAACTGTCGTTTTAAAATTGAAGAAAGCGCGTTTATAAACGGGAGTTATTACCTCATTCCTTCCGATTCTTCTCTCAAATTGTCGAACATTCGGGGAAATGTTTTTACTGTTGTCAGTCTTAGTTAAAATTATTCATTTTCGTAAAGTCCCTTGTAAAGTTCGGAGTGAGCATTTTAAATAAAAGTCGTTTCATCCTCGTGCAAATTATCGGAGATACACGGAGAAACATCTTAAATGAAAGTTACTTGATTTCTTACGGATTCTTCTTCTAAATTGTTCAACACTCGGACGAGATATTTTAAGCTTAAAAGTTGCTGGATTTCATCGACGTTCATGCGAAAATTTCATTAGTGTTTTGCGTCAGTCTCTTTCGTGATAATATTTTGCAAGTTATCGTTTAAAAGTAGCTGTTACAGTCGTTGAGTTTCATTCCGAGAGAATTACAACTGATAAGTATCGATTTCTCAAAGAATCTCAACTTCATTCCACTATGTAATATGCATTATTCTGCATTTACAGTAGTTGAAGCTGATCTAGAAATCACTTCAGAGATATCGTGCATGCTACATACTCGCAAAGCCGGGATATTTTCTACAAAATTAAATCATTCCTCAAGAGAAATATTACACGCTCCCTTATAAAGCAACATAATTCAATCCCGCAAACGATTTGTTATCTTGATACTTATTGTTGAATCCAGTGGATCTTTTCTTCGCCCATAAATCATAGCGAACCTCCGAAAAAGGACTCTTTCATTCCGACTAATGCCATCGTTCACCCGCTCTCCCTCTCCACTCTTCAGCGTGTTTTTCACCACGGAAATCACGATTGCAGCGCGCCAAACTTTCATCTCGCGATCGATAATCCCTCTTGCTCGACGACCAATTAAAGTAAATTTGTCGAGGAAACAGCAGGATGCACGCGTGCAAGATTCGTGCGCGAATTGCTCGTGGAGTAATTGTAAATCTACTGTTAACTGCTTGATATACAGTATCCTTGATAAAAACAGTCACAGGAATTTTGTTTCAGTACAATATATATACTTTAATTTATATATACAATTTATATATATACATGAAAGTAAAATTATTTCAGTTGTTTAAATGGCCAAGGCTGAAGACTAACGCCAAGGCCAAGGCCAAAGTAGACTAATAACCATAGAGGAAATTGCTAAACAAAGTGAGTGGAGAGCAACGTAAACCTCTGTTCTTCCATATTTCCAAGTGTTTTAATTCTAAATAAACGGCTGCATTTGCGAGAATTCAGGAATTTAAGAGACGCTTGGAGTTTCATTCTTTCATGAGATCTAAATTGAAAGATTGAAAAATATCCTCTGCTTGTACGTAGGAATCCTTCGCACGAGAATCTCATTAAAATCAAGCACCAAATTATATTCAGTCAGGGATCAGATATTCCAGGAATCAATCGAAGAATCTTCGCGATTAACACGCCGAACGCGAAGCGAGTTCGAGGTTCGAATAAATCGACAGGCCGCGGATTTAATCGACGTTAGGGATCGGATACGACTCGCGTAGTGGAGGATGGCTCGATCGATTTCCATCTGAAGAGCTTACCGAAAGCACGACGAGGAGCGACGGGGGACGATGAGGGGGAGTGTGCTTCATCTCCTTCGGTGAAGTGTCAGCACGAGTGTCGTAGGTACCGAGGAGCCAACCGATGCAGCCAATGGTCCTGAACGAGACCACTTAGTCCCGACGGGTCACCCTCCAGAACGACGAGGCAACCATCGTTGAAACGACGTGTTCTCTTCGCCGACCTTCGTCCCCGACCAGTCGATCCCGACGATCCGCATTAACGGGCACGACGATCGTTCTTGAATTGACGCTCGACTAACTTGGACACAATGGACCTCCACCGTTGCCACTCAAACGAAATTAATTGAAATTAAGATTTCATCGGGACGTTTCAATTGGTAGCGAGAAGTTCTTGGGAGAGCGATGGGTTAGGTGGACGGTGTTTTTAGGACGAGTCGAGTCGCTCGGGAACTGTTCTAATTGATTGAATATTGTATTAAGAAGACTCGGGCTTGAGAGTGCGAAATTAATTGATGTGATTTCGTCCTTTTCCTTCTTTTTTTGGAGTGGAGACGAATGGAATAATAGAAAGAAAATTTGTAGCCAATTTTACTTTTTTGTAGAATAGAGTTTGTGATGATCGTCTTCGATTACAGAGTTATTTCAGAGTTTCATTCAGTTTTATTCTTTTGCCAGATTATTATCATTAGGCACTATCAGACTCTAGATATTTTGATGGTAAAAGAAAAAGTTCGTAAAGTTGCAGAAGTTTTTTTGTGACTATTCATTCACTGGAAACTTAATTCAAAAATAAACATAATCTGAAAAATATAGAGAGCTTGAAATATTTCGAAAATTAAGCAAGTCTGTAATTAATTCTTCATGCTCATTTGCAACATTTGCAACGATAATTCTATCATCTTCTTATCTACGCAGATAAAATAACGGAGTTAGAAGATTTATTTAAAAATTTCCTACCATCTCGTTATTCCACTCTGGCAAAATCGTACGCAGGAACATCGGAACGAAAAATTCGTCGCACAAATCCACTAGCGAAAATTTATTGAGATTGATTCCGTATTCCCAGTCCCGCGGCATGTTTTTTCGTTTGAGCAGAACTGAAATTCTAGATTCAGGGAGAACACGGGCCGACGGGACGCGAAATTCGAGAGGGAAAACAGAAGGAAAGCGGTGACCGCGAAATTAGGTCGAATGAAGACGCGGTAAAAGTTGTCGACAGCGGCTCTTCTAATTACTCGAAATTAAGTTAACGAGCAAAGGATGTCGGACGACGTGAGAGCCTCTCCTCTACGAGAATATCTCTCGATCGACACGGTTTCTTCTCCCTTTTTTATTAGTTTCCACTCGCGCGTCAAAGAGGAATAACCACTCGACGATTCGATAATACTTTTTGATCTCGACGAAATTGTCAGAAAATTCCATGTTTCCGACATATCGTGACGAAATAGATAGTTCTCTGTTATACTTCTGTTCTCGAAAATTGATTCGAACGACTGTGGGGAAACATTGAAAAATTCTTTTCACGACCAGAGATTCATCACAGATCTTGAAGATTAAAGTATTCCTTTTACAACGACTACTTTTATTTAAAGCTGTACGATTTTTTTTTTTCCACCATTTTATTAAACATCGAGCTCGTTCGGATTTCTTGAAATCTTGTCGTTTGAATTTTTATTAAATTCAATTAATTTAATTATATAAATATATATTGTAATTTAATTATATAAATATATATTTAATGTTGAATTCCTCCTTTTTAGGGACGTTTGAAAACAGTTGTTGCAGAACAAAAAGAAACTTTAGACAATCTGTCCGAATATTACCGTGGCAATACGAGCAACGTTATCTCGGTGCTCGGTTTTTTTATCGATCAGTTGCGAATCATGCGACGAAACAACGTCGGATTGGAAAGTCACGAGACTCTGGTTATTGTTTGGCGAGGTTGGAAATGTGGTTTACGTGACATGAGGTATCGTGCAGCGACGTGGCTCGTTCTACGAAACAACCGAGACGGAATTAGCCGTGAAAAATGCGTCGAACGTGGCTATGCGCCATTTTGGAAGAGCTAGTCGCCTCGTGCAATTGATTTCTGTATTATGCTGCCATTAGATGGTTCACACTTCTTCTATCTAACACTCGGTACGTCTTATTTTTTCAAATTTTTCTCGGGTCAGATTCTTATTGTAAATTTGCGACGATCTTTTAAATATGAATTTCTGTATCGCACTTTGCGTTCAAACTCTGTTGATCATTTTATATCAATTCTCATTTTAAAAAGAAACGTTCTATAAATATACTTTAAGTTTGTATATTTTATATACTTTAAGTTTGTATATTTTGTTTTAATACACACCGAGTAAATGAACGATTCGAATCATTTTGATAAATTAAATTAAAAATTGCAAAAATTTAACTTATTAAACTAAATTAAAAATCAAATTGAAAATACCTGAAAATTAATTACCTTAATAAAATTAAATAAATTAAATAAATTGCATACTAAGTTTTACTAAAAATTGTATAATTGAATACTTGCAATTAATAGATGCGATGTTTAAACGAAATAAATGAATAAACGATTTTACAACAGTACGCAATATTTTCCATCGTGGGCAGTATAGTCAATTGAAAATGTATTTCCAACTTCTTCGCCGATGAAATTTTCCTTCTCTATCATGCAAATGCCATCTTTCTCGCTAGACGAGTGTCTAAAGTGTCTCGAAGTTTCCTGCGGTCGCAAAACAATGATGCAAAGGGGGCGGCGGGGGGGTGGTCAACGAAAGCGAATCTCGCGTGCTTCCCCGGAAACAGTGCACTCTCCGTGCTGGATCCTTCACGTAGAAGACTTTCGAGACTGTCTGAGATCGTGGGGTGGGTCCTTTCATGGCTTTCAGAGCGTCGCTCTCGAAAAAGTACGCATTACCCTTGAGCAGCGACGCGGGGGCGGTTCGCTAGGGGTGCGTCGCACCGCGTTTATAAGACGGAGCCTTGGTGAACCGTACCGACGATAAAAATTGCTTCGTCGACGTGCTTTCAAGGAAATGTCTAGGCGCGTCGCCATTTTTCTATTTCCCTGTTTATTCGATTTTCTATTTCATCTCCGCCGTTTCTACGTTGCAGCCGTTGAGACCTCTCCTGGTCTGACATGTTTCGCTTTTATTCACTTATGGCTATTAAATATACCAGTGTTGTCTACGTGATACATTTTAGTGGATGAAAAAAAGTTTGCAGGTACGGTTGTTAATTAATATTAACATTGATTCTAAATTTCGCTTGTTTCAGCGAAACTGAAATTAATTAATGCTGGCGACGGTGATTTTACATTTATTCGTCGCTCTCGTACAAGTATAATTCTTCTACATGCTAACGTGATATTTGACACTAATAGAAGTATGTTAATTCCGTAACAGAAATTATTGTACCAGGCGATTTCAGAATAAAAATATACGCAGCAATCTGAGAATTCAACAGTGTCTCCCCCGTCACGGACGAAGATTTAATTAGAGATCCTTCGTCTTGGAAATGGCCGATATTTATTCAATTATTACGCGGATCATTAGCCTAGATCGCGTTGACAGAATTGGAATTCCACGGCGTGTAAATTATTCCGCGACCGTGGCAGGGTGAACGGATTCGCGCGATCACGAAGTTCGTCACACCGGAGATTGCCGAACGAGAAATTCAATTTGGAAGTTAACAAACCTGGCCGGGTTAAGCCGCAGCTAATTCTGTGTCGTTGCATATCGGTGGACAGTGGTGTTAGTTCGGTTCGTTGATGCGCGTGCGTGCATGTGCGTATGTCGCTTCAATTAATGCCCAGGCAGTTTGTACCTTCGGATAGCTTTAGTTCATAAATTACCGGGTTAATTAATATTCAGGCCCGATTGCGCGTGGATCAGCGAACGATCGACAAGCTGCTGCTCTCGTTTCTCGTTCTCTCGATGATCACCCTATTAATCGGATCACATTTTAACCGGGAATTTCTATAATTGTGAGATTAAAAGTCCATAGAGACGAGTTTGTTTATTTCACTTTTTTGCACGTGTAAAATATGATTTCTTACCCAAGTGGTGTTTCATTTGCTTACTTACGAGAGAAATGCTAGAATACTAGTTAGTAGTATAACAGTAAAATCGCTAGAAGACGAGTAATTTATTTGTGCATTGATGAAACGTAATAATGGAGAAACGACTGTGAAATTGCATATATTATTGCCATTTATAAACAATTGTTACACATTTCTGAATATCAAAATACGAATGGTATCAAGTACAACATCTGTAACTCGCAGTTGTAAAATAATTTTAGAATTAATGGCCGAGGTTTATATATGTATTCAAGTTTCTGATTAATGAAATTATTTTGTATCTTTCCATTTTGTTTATGAAAGGCAAAGAGCGTTTTTAATTCAGAATCGCACAATACAGTTTTTTTTTTTTTTTTAATGATATTTGTTAAAGGAGTACATTTCACTTGTTATTAGTGTGATAACTCGCACATTCGCGCGTATTCGCCACAGGTATTGGTATCTCCCATTCATCACAATACCATTTGTCCATCAATCAGCCATTAATCAATCCTCGTTGTTCGATCCTTTCTTCGCGACGATTATATCGCATAGTAGCCACGTGTTACATCTTTGAACTTTAGATCAGATTTTGAATTGATTTGTGATTCAGAGCCTGCACTTATGTATGTACATATGTGCGTTCATTCGCAGGGTTCTCATCAATTTGTCCTCAGATAACCATTAAGCGAATTTCAGAGTAACTCAAATGGGCCAGAAATATAATAAAATTGTAAAATTAATAAAAGAAATATAATGAAATTATAAAATATAACAAAAGAAAATATACGTTCGTCGTATGTTATGTCAATTGATGAAAAAGGTTGCGAGAAAAAATTTCAATATGATAAAAAAAAAAATTATAATTAAAATATATTCGTTTCTGTTGACGTCAAACATTATTGCTTTGAAACAAAATTCATCTAGCAAACGAGCAATTAATTCGTTCTATTTCTCTACAAATATACGATCTTTTACTGAAACATTCAGTTGCGCACATTTTTCACGTTCTTCGCGTAATTTTCACGAATTTATTACTCGGACCCAATGTTTGATTTTAATAAATTTGACACGAACATAGCTAATGCCTAATGGCTGAACGAACCCTCTGTCTCGGGTCGAACGTGCTCTCGCCATCCTTTGTTACTCATCTCGTAATTAATATTCTTCATTTTCCTCGAAACCATTGACAGAACCGAAAGCCTTCACCAATTATCGCACACTAACGACCCCCATGCTCTTCTCAATCTCAGACACACGCGCACCAACGAGCCTCGCGCCTAAATTCAAACTCCCCCAACAAGCTTCACAGCCCTCTCGCGCGCATTAATTACATTAACACGTCGCCGTCGCTCGATTCCTCGAGCGTATTCCTCGACCGGTGAATGACGAGCCTCGCGTTCCACCAGAGCTGTTGTAGTTTTTTTCCATTTCCACGTGGCTCGTCGTCGGTGCCTTTTGTTCGGTCCGTCTCCGACGGAGGGTGAACCGACGTTGTCTCTTCGTCTTCCTTCCTTCCTTCCTTCCTTCCTTTCTTCGTTGCACCTGCTGGAACGTGACGCGCAGCCGGGAAGTTCGAGTTGATTCGGAGGGGAAATAAACAGAACCCCTGGTATTCGCGTTTTCTGCGAAAATCCTTGGGGAAAGAACTGCATGATAGAAATTATTTCTTTTCTTCTTTTTTTTTTTTTTTTTTTTCATTTTTGATAGACGGGAGCTGTCCGGAGACGTTTCCTGCTGATATCGCGGTGAATGGGACGTGAAAAAAAAAAAAAAAGAAGAGATGGCGATGGAAATGCACGAACATTGAATAAAAGTTTGATGCTTCGACAGAATGTATCCGTGCTTGAAATGTACGTAAAAATATGTCGAACGTAGGCTCAGAAATTATAACAAAAGTTCGAAACGAGAACGAACTAATTTTCGTTCGATACGGTGGGAAAAGTTGGATGAAAGACTCGCCAAGAGGAAATTCATCCATCGTAACTACACCGCGGGTCTTTGTGCAATTTTCCTTATTTTCATCAACACAAGGAAATTGAGCAAAGAAATTGCAAAGTATTTTATTTTCTACGTTTTTACGCGTTACGTGTGTACCTGTGAATGTGTCCCTGTATTTTTCTTGACTCGCCTGAAGAAATGTCGACTACCAGACACAATTGCTGACCGACTTTCTTCCTCGTGCGTCTTAAATTTCCCCCTTTGCGAGGGCAGTTAAAAACAGGAAGCCCGCGTTAATTCGACGCTAAGTCGTGACTAGATCCACCGCGTATGTTCCAGTTCCGTCAGAAGCTCCTGAATTGCGTTGCACAATATATCAAAGAGAACGAAGAGAAAAGGAAAGAAAGAGAGTGACGGAACGTGGCAGGTCGTGCGTTAACGTCTCCACTCGAGAGCGCGTTTTCGCGCACGAGACAGATGAGAGAGAGAGAAAAGAGAACGAAAGAGTCTTTAACGGTCGTTGCGAGAGGGACGCGCGCATTACTCGCGGTTTCAGAAACGCCGCGCGTCCTTCCCATTCCTCGGCTCGATAGCGTAGCCGGTGTGTGGACCTGTTGTCGAAGGCCAAGCACAAAGTCGCCACCCCCCGTCAGTCGCTCGCGTTTCCGGGTCAAAGTTCAACGTACGTAACCAGCGTGAGGGATGGTGTGTGTATGTGTGTGTGTGTGAGAGCGAGAGAGAGAGAGTGAGAGACAGTTAGACAGTTAAACACGCGCACGTTCGCTCGAGTTCGCGTCAAGTGCGTCACACATTCGTCAGAAAACGGAGGACTGATCAAAGAGTATCGTGCGAGCACCGGCCTCGGTCGGTATAATGGCATCTTTTCTCCTTGTCTTTATTTTTCTCTCTCTCTCTCTTTCTTTCTTTCTTTTCTTTTTTTTTTTTTTTGTTTTGTTTTGCGCGGGTGTTACATCGCGGCGCGATTTCCTTGGTTGAATTCGCTGGGAAATGGACTACGTTGAGCCTCGAGGGAGGCTTTGTTCGTCGAGTCGAAGCGACAGCAATGGGTTTCCAGTGTTTCAGTACGGCATTTTTTCTTGTTGAGAATTCGTTGCGAGGATTTACCAAGGACCGAGGTTGAGAATTCGTCGAATTGGTTTGCCTCTGTGTTCTGGAATCGTGCGTTTCCTGGCGAGTTTAGGCGATGCATCGCGATATCGTTTGGATACTTTCTTTCTTTGCACATCCTATACGGTTCAAATTTCGTAGTTCAGTCGTTAGATTCTGTCGTGAGCAATGGTGTTTTTAAATGATTGTAACTGAAAGGAGAAAAAAATCGATCTAAGTTCTAATTGGCATTTGACGACATGCTTATAAAACTGCAATGTTTTATTCGTTATTGAACGATGTGCAGGCATTTCTTTTCTAGTACAAATCTTATTCATTCCGATGAGATATTTCGACTTTCTTCGTACCTTTCAATCTCTCAAATAGAGAACTTTTCTAATTAAAACCCGTCCTTGCGAATGAAAGTCAAATATGAAGGTCGCATTCCACGCAATGAAAATTCCAGAACTCTCTATTTCTCCATGAATCTGTAAATCGCCGTTCAAACAAACCGCGTAGCATTTCCGAGGTAATAGTTAAGAGCATGTTGCATATTTCATCAATGGCTTTAGTATCCTTTTGTGCTCTCGAATACATTTCCCTTTTATCCTCTTTCCCTTTCTCTCACTCTCTCGCTCTCTCTCTGTCTCTCTCTCTCTCTCTCTTTTCTTTTTCTAAGCAAAAACAATGTCTTCGCAGCAATTTCGTGACAGCGAAGTATAATTTTTTTCCTTGGATCCAAGAAAAACGTCAAAAGTCATTTAACCTTCCGTAAGCAATCTCGGTCGAGCAAAATCTCATTCGTAAATTCCTTTGAACGAAATTTCTTTTTTTCAATTTAACTCCAACTTTTTTTACATTTTCTGAAAGTCAAGAATAATAAAAAAAAAAAGCTAGACACGAACGATGACTCGTCACTGTCACTGCATTGCTCGCAAAGTGAAGTATTTCCTAGCAATAATTTAAAAGCGAAATTATTTACAAGTAACAATTAATAATTTACAATTGAGCTAGTAGTTTCAATTAAGTTACTGCGCAGTTTTACTTGAAAAAGAATCTGAGTACTTGCGCCCAAGTACATTTGAATTCATAAGTAATCGAAGTGTTCGGGAATCGAGAAGTTTTATTAAAATCGGGAAGTTTTATTAAAATCGAGATTTCGCTTCCCATAGTGTTCCAGGACGAGGAAACTTCTTTCCACTGTTCTTTTCATGACGTGACTTGCCGGAGCGGAGGAGTTTCGTAGGAAATTCTTTTCGAACCGGATTGGAAGAAAGATTCTCGGATAAAGTGTCGCGTCAGTAATCTGATTATTTCGACAAATGGTCGGTTCTGTCGCCATTTTTTTTTTTTTTTCTTTTCTTTCTTCTTCCTTTTTTGGGGGGCTACGCTACAGGGAAATCTAATTATCGAACCATCGCTAATTTTATGTATCGCGGGGCTCGCGTCACGCAATGAACAGGTCGATGAACTGTGGCCTGAATTTCGGTGAATTCCAAGCATAATCCTGCGATCAGGAAGTAACGACGATTCAATTCCCGATCGAGCATTGTTCCGTAAAATTTCCCGCTAATTATTTACGTCCTGTAGACAGACAAATTCAGATGCTTTGCTATTTTAATTCGGAGATTTCATTGTTCTATGAAATAATTGTAGATAAAATCAAATTAAAATATTAGTAAAATTGACTATTAACTGTTAGCTAATTAATCTTTATCAATACTTTCCAAATTGACACATATTTAAAAAAATTATAGATACACGGTTCATGAAGTAATTATAAAAGAGATAGTGAAATTTTGTCGTCTTTTTAAACGCAGGAAATATTACGAAAATATTAGTAAAACTTAAAATATTAGTAAAATTGACTGTTAACTATCAATTTATTAATCTTTATCAACACTTTCCAAATTGATACATGTTTAAAAAAATCATAGACACACGGATCATGAATTAATTATAAAAGAAATAGTGGAATTTTGTTGTCTTTTTGAACGCAGGAGATATTACGAAAATCAACTGAAAATATTAGTAAAATTGACTGTTAACTGTCAATTGATTAATCTTTATCAACACTTTCCAAATTGACACATGTTTAAAATCATACATTAATCTATTCCTTGTTGCTCACGATCTCCTCTGAACGAAGAGATTAAAATTTCGCTTTCGAATTATTCACGAAAGCCGCAGATAAATCTTTTTATCGTCCCATACAGGGAACGACAAAATCGTCGTTCGAAACGTCGCGTCGGCATTTCATTCATTCGCGCGTAGGTAACCACGCCGTTAGAAAATCATCAGAACGATACCACTCAAAACGAAGCCGTGAACCGTATTCATCGTGAAGTTTCCCAACTTTTATTCGGCCCGTGAGTTCTGCGATCCCTTTTACGTGAGTTTAACCTGTTTTCCTACTCCTTCAGTCGCGTTCGCTGTATCCTTTGAAACGATCCGTTGGAAAAAGCCATTTTCCTTCGATTCAGCGTGTTTTCACAGTCACTTTTCTTCTCTTCCTTTTTTTTTTTTTTCTTTTTTTCTTTTACCGGTTTCAATGCGACTCGATGAATCAAGGGATACTGTGAAACCGATGAATAGAAAGTAGCGGCTCGTGCAAACCAGCGAATAACGACGGGGGCGTGATAGACCACGGATGTGGATCATGTCGGTTCGGTCGCAGTTTAATTTACAAAAGTATCGCTTGATTAGTCCCTTCAGGACTCGTTCGAACTCTTTGATCAAGCCTGGCCTTGTTCTCGTTGGAACGGGTCAGGAAGTTGGACTGATTGTCGTTCAGTCGGAAGAGATCTTTTCGTGAAATCTTGACAATTCTCAGAATAGATTTATCGTCTTGCTTTTTTAATAGGGAGATCAATCGCTTTATGCAAAGATCAATTACGAAAAATACGAATTAAGAATCGTAATTGTTGAAATTATTTTTAATATCGGTAAGTTTTCAAAGGGAAATAAATATTTTTCTGTGTTTCTTAATGTTTTTAGATTTTTTTATATTTTTTATATTCTTTCTTTTTTTTTTAAGTATATATTTTTGTATTTATATTTAAGTATAATTTTATATTTGAATATAATTAAAGTAAATTTATATGATTTTAAGTATAACTTTACTATTATTAAGTATAACTTTATATTTAAATATAATTAAAGTAAATTTATGTTATTTAAGTACAATATTATATATAAATATAATTAAAGTAAATTTATGTTATTTAAGTATAATTTTATATTTAAATATAATTAAAGTATAATTTTATATTTAAATATAATTAAAGTATAATTTTATATTTAAGTGTAATTAAAGTATAATTTTATATTTAAGTATAATTAAAGTATAATTTTATATTTAAGTATATTATTTTCATCGGTGTCTTTATTATTTGTCGAAATTATCAATAGGTTCTTTAGAAGGAATGTTGGTTGCTTTCTCTTGAGAAATAAATTTTTCGAGCTGGTTCTTAAATGGGAGAATAATTTGAACAATTTTTTTTTCACTTCTCATTCGATTTCGAAAATTTCAAAAATTAAACGATCGACTATTACACGCGAGAGAAGGATCTCGCGTGACAGGCACGGTTCTCGGGGAAATTTTAATACGTGACATACGTCTGACAATGACATATCGTTGCAACTCGAGGGGAGGAAAGCGCAAGGCTTTGAATAGATGCTCCTTTCCTTTACGAGATCTCGGAAGACTCTGAGTCGCCAGATTTTTGAGATTTTTATTGAAAGTCGAGAGAGGAGAAATGTTTGACTGGTTCTTCCTTTCTTTGCGAGATATTGAAAGTTCGACTTGGCGAAACAGGTTTCCCGTGATATCCGAGATATCGTCGACAGCCGAAGGACGCACGGAAAAAAGTCTCTCCGCTATCTCGATAAATCTAGAATTGGAAGAGGAGTTCGTCGTTTAATTCCAATGATACTCCTCTATCACAAACGTCGAGAAATAAAAGAAGATCTTGATTTAAATCTTACGAGAAATTCGTTTTAATTCATTCTGAGAGATTACTCGATTAACGATTTGTATTATACAGTGACAAAAATATCAATATTAAATTTTCTAATCTAAAATTTTCGCCCTGCGAGAAACACATTATTTTAAAAATCGACGACTGGACACACGAGGATGTCGATCCTTTCACATCCCTTTGCCAAACACATTTATCATCTTATTCTTCTTCACAGACAATTTTATTCTCATTCGTTCTCTGGCAAAATGCCCGACTATGATACTCGTATCACGAGTCCCCTTTCTTTCGAAGTAAGAAGCAAAGTAGCTATCAAAATGGCACGAATTAATCTCGTTGGTCAACTGACGGTGAGTTATGGAGGCACATACACGTATACATAAACCGGCGATGGTATTTTAATCGCCGAGCGATCAAAAGCGAGCAGTCGTTGTACGAAATGTTACGTTTCATCCAAGACGTGGTTCGTGAAACGCGTAATTGTTGAAAGTTTCTCGTTATAGTCAGAGAGAGAGAGAGAGAGAGAGAGAGAGAGAGAGAGAGAGAGAGAGAGAGAGAGAGAGAGAAGGAAGGGAATTCGTGGAAGTTGCAGCAACCCTTGGAGGCATTCCAAGCGAGGTTGACTCGAGGTAGTTGCAGCTTAAAGAGCGAACCGGAGCGAACCTTTTCTACCCCTTTCTCGTTTAACGTATCGTCGAAATTGTCGTTGCTCTCGGTCGCGTGTGTAGCTGGCAATCGCGAAATGTTTCCTCCAGTTTCTTTCTCTCTTAAACTCACTCCTCCTCTGAGTGGTATATCGAGAAATGTCGATATTTTAAGTATATACTCTTACGTAGCGCAGATCCCGAGTGCCAATATTTGCGTTTCTTATGTTTCGCAGTTCTAACGGGGGAAGCTTGCTGAAAGCTTTCCCGTGTGCTTTTGAATTTTTTTTTTTTTCTTTTTTTTAAAGCGATTTGGAAGAAGCTTTGTAATCATTCGTCGTGGATTGTTCCTCGTATCATTCGTGACCTGAATATTTTTTTTGTTTTCTTCATCGGGAAGACCGTGAACAAATAGAAGAGAAGTTAATTCTTGAAAATCACGCGGAGAAATTTATAAATTTTCTTGGATTTCTTCTTCAGCGTGAACGCGGATAAATTATAAAGTATATTCATATTCTTTAGTTGCAAAAAGTATCTACAAATTCTTCTCGCAAGTAACACAAAACTAAATTCTCATAAACATAGTACATATTGTGTGTGTATGAAAATTCAAATTTCAAAGTTCTTTGAAAACTTTGTACTCAAAATTTATAAAGTAGAGGAAACTCAATTCAAGTTTGTACTCAACAATACGATTTTACGTAATCATAAAATATTCGTGATTCAAGAAATATTCACAGTAATAAATTTCACAAATGAAACATCTTACATCGTCATCTAAAAGATTTGCAATTTCTAACCAACTTATCCGTCTCCCAAGTCCTCGAGATCACATTCACTTCCAACCACTTGATCTTCAGAATCATTTCCAAACGATATCTGGTTTATTCAAAATATCTATCTGGCGAATCGTTGTTTCGTTCTTTTTAACAGTGTCAGAAAAATCCTTGGTCTGACAGTCGAATAAAAGCAAGGAGATCGAACAGCGAGTGCTTGCCACGTAAATCACCGTCGATCTTCTCGTTTTTCTCTCTTTTCTTTTCCGAAAGTTTTTCGCGAAAAACAAACCAGACGCATACAAATCCGAGCGCGAGAAATAGTCTGGATTCGATTTTTATGGGCAAAGTACTTCGTCCTTTGCAATGAATGGGCTCTGGATTCTGAAATCGTTGACTCGCACCACTGGCGGACTTTGAAACGAAGTTACCACGGTTCGATTGCTGCTCAGTCTTCGTAACGAAAATCATTTCCGTCCAGTCCGAAGTGATTGCTGTTTCAATTAAATCGCTGTGACTTTCAGGCGTTGAATTGCTATTATATTTTTGTTGAGTCGATGTCTTTTCACACTTTTTCGCTTTCGGGCTGATTTCTAACTGGGTTTGCGTCGATCGTTTATCGTTAAATTTAATTCTTGTGCATTTTTATATTTTTATCGAATTACAATTCATTACATAACCGATGAATGAATTGTAACAGAAGAAAAGAGAACTGAATTCTGAAACTAATTCTATTCCGTCCGTGTTTTTCACAAAAGATATTATTCCATAAATTAATCAGCGCACAGATTATCGGTAGCAATCTCGCCTGCGTTTAAATTCTCGGAATAATTTTTATCCGGGATGAGAAACGATGATTCTCTTTTCATTCGCCTGCTTGCTTTTTTTTCCTTTTCTCTTTCTTTTTTCTATCAGGGTTTCCGTTTCGCTTCATTGAGACGAAGCTCTCCGTTATCTGACGGAGGACGGTTTATAAGGGTTTCCTCAGCATTACTTGCCGCGTTAATGCAATTTCCTTGGAATATCCATTAACAGGACTCAAAATTTCAACCCTTTTGAGCCAGCTACTCCCTCTCCGTCAAGATGCAATCTCGATGCGGTTTAATCTCGTTTGTGCATTAGCTAAAATAGTCTCTGCTGCTGTTCTCTTTTATGTCCCTTTGTTTCCTCGCTCGCTGCGTTTCCACGTAGAAGTAACTCGTGGCTCCTCCTCCTCTTCCTCTTCCTCTTCCTCTTCCTCTTCCTCTATTTCCTTCGATCTTTATCAATAACGCTGTGACCCGTAATATTTAATTAACCTGATATAACGTTGCCCAGGGCAACGTTGAAGTTGAAAATGAAATTTTTTACCGGATAACTTTTTGCTGTTTGAGTGTTCTTCCCCCTCGTTTCTTTCTCGCAGCGCGAGCAATTTTATGCCGGAAAGAGGAAAGAACACGTAGATCATTAATCTTGACATTTCCCGGTGCTTCTGATAATGGAGGAATTTTTGCAAAATATTCTCCTTTCGAATTTCTCGCAGTTATGAAAAAAGTGTTCTCCGCGTCGATCTTTTCTTTGCCTCGGAAATTAGATTAAAGTGAATTAAGTAAATTGCACTTCACAACTTCACGACGATGAAGAAGGCAGAAACGAAATGTCCTGCGATTTAGAAAGAAAGTAGATACGGAAAAGAATTTGAAATTTGAAAGCTGAAAGTTGAAGTTTAAAAAACGAGAATTTGAAAATCTAAGGATTCAAGCTTTATCTTTCGACGCGGATAATGTTTATCGCGTTGCCGTCGATTACCATCGAGCAGCGAGTAATGAAATTAATCCGACGCGAGCGATGATCGAGGCGAGAGTAGACGAAGATTCATGGTCACTTCTGGTAAATCCCGGAAGACCATTAAGCCCCATCGGTATCGAGAGGAATGAAAGGTCTGACGAAGAGATTCTCGGGATTTCCGCCTTGCCATCAGGAAAGATTCGTGTAATTGTCGTGGAAATGAAACGATTGTCGGTTGATTCGCCGAGAATGGTGAACACCTGTCCGGTCGAGGATCCACGATTTAACGAGATTTTATGTTGATAGAGAGAAACAATTGTCTCGTATTTATTTATTTATTTGCTCGTTTAACGAGAAAGTCCATCGAAGAAAGAGAAAAGCCCTACAAAGGAAAACAAAAATACGATAAGAATAAAGTAAAGTAGCACGAAACAAAAGTAGAAATGCAATAACGATGGGAGTATAAATGTGTGAATATGCAAACAATATTATTATGTCATATTTTTGCGAAAATATGACACGTTGCTTTATGTATTTTGCGTTGAAAATGATCGAGACCGAGGAAAATGATCTTTGACAATTCTGTTGGCTACATTGGAATTAACGAAGATGAAAAGCACTGGAATGACGTGACACGCACGTCGAGAATTTTTTGTACCAAATTGCAACATTTTCTCAGTTTCAAGTATATTTAAATGTAACCGAGGCAAAACAAACGATAAGTTTATTAGTTTTTAATAATTTCTATCCAGTGATATCGTACCGACGAGTTCAAAAGAAAAAAGAAAGCGACGAATTATTGTACACGGTTCGTTATGGTCCGCAATCCCAGTTGCCATCGCAAGGAGGAGTCAAATACAGAAAGCATATTCTTCTAGCGAGACATTCGATGAATCGTGATAAGAAGACGTCATTTTCATTAAAATGAATTTACTTTCGTAATTGTGATGAATTTTCAAAATCATTCGCCATTGAACTCAAACCACCAATTAAAAGGATTAAAAATCGTGCGTTGCCAGGGCTGCTAGTTAACCGTCAGGAAACGCACATCCGCCGCACGATTATTTGGCAGTATCCAATATTCCACTTCGATTGCACTCGATATCGCGCACTCATAGAGACCGTCTCGAGCCTCGTGGTGCTCGGCCACGTATACGGCTTACGTAACCGGTTCGAATCGAATCCAGTGGATATTCAGTTGATAAAACGCATTGAGATGCGACTGAATATTACGCTGCTGGCCCGATGAGCTGCTCGGGGAAACGCTGAAACGGCCACGAAATTGCGCGGTGTGCAGTCAGTTTTCATCGCGTTATGCCCTGCCAGTTTGCATGAATCGACACGATCGATTCCCGATGTTTCAGTCGCCGATCGATCGGGAGAACAATTCTCTCCGAGCAAGTTCTTAGAAAATCGGCGAAGAAAGCGGGAAGAGAACGAGAGGAAGTGTCAATATCCGGGAGACGCGCAAGAGAGATGTTAATTTTCTGGCAGAAGTGAGAGAGGAAGGCTGAAAAGTTTGTTGAAAATTCACTACGAGCTTGTGTGAAACGTTGAAGAAAGTTCGTTTCTTAGAGGGGGAGAGAATGGAGAGAGTCGGAGTGAGTTGTTGAGCCGTCGTCGAGGGGCATAGAATTTTTATGGCTCATGCAGATCGTGCGACCGTGAGTTTTTTTTTTTTCTTTCGACTGTAATAAAGCCACCGCCTGGGAATTTTCATGGTCCGGTTGAATTTTTCATGGTGAGAAAGGGGACTGGAGAAGTTCCAGACGCGATTCGAATCCTTTCCTTTCTTGTGAAAAATCGCCTTTTTGTGATAATTACGTCTTCTCGATCGTCACAAGGTCGTTTGGACTTCGTGTCCAGCAGGAATGTGTTAAAATATTTTTAACTATTTATAATATTTATAATATTCCTGATATCCTGATGGGATGTGTAATAGAAATGGGAATATGTAAAAATATTTTTAACATTCCAATCTTGATGTTCTGATGGAATATGGAATGTTAAAAATATTTTTAATATTCTATGTGTAACGGAATATATAATGAAATGGGAATGTGTAAAAATATTCTTACATTTCACATGTAACGGCGTAGGAATGTGTAAAAACATTTTTAACATTCCATATATAATAGAATGTGCAATGTAACATGGAATGTTAAAAATATTTCTAATATTCTATATGTGTACGGAATATATAATGAAATGGGAATGTGTAAGAATATTTTTACATTTCATATGCAACAACGTAGGAATGTGTAAAAATATTTTTAATATTCTACATGTGTACGGAATATATAATGAAATGGGAATGTGTAAGAATATTTTTACATTTCATATGTAACAGAGTAGGAATATAATAGAATATGTAACGGAATAGGAATATTTAAAAATATTTTTAACATTCCAGTCCTGATATTCCGACGAAATTACTTTAATAAAACTACAATCGTCCCGATAAAAACTGCCGTTTTCTCTGTTCAACGTTGCAAAAAAAGAAAAAAAGAAAAAGAAAAGAAGGAAAAGGAAATACTTCCGAGAGGAAACGATCGAAACTCGGAATCGTTTCCCGCGGCATTCCGGTTCGTCAAGGCATTCCAGCGCGAATATTAGGGATTATTATCGGCGTTAGCATTTCGGGCAACATCGTGCCGGCGAATTTACGCGGAATACAACAAGGGACAAGCGTAATAAAAGGAATTTCATCGATAATCGATAATCAATGGGCGAGAGGAAGCCGGAGGAGAATCGAGAGACCCAGAAACAAGACGATGGCGATTTCGTTCGGCGAAACTTTATTCTCGTGTGTTCCTCGCGCGGTGAAGTCTCCTTCACGGAAATTTCGCGCGCACTTCCGGGATAAATGTCCGTCGATTCGTTCGTTCGTCTCTTTTCGCCATCGAGAGAACAGGCGTAATAGCACGCGCGATGAAATCCATTTTTCGCTCAGAGGATAATGGAATCGGTTGCTGGAAATCGACTGTGAAATTTTCACGAGCTTGTTCGGTCCCGTGAACGTTTCGAACAATTCGACACGTTCGAGGGGATTGACGTTCGTGGGAACGCGTCTGGTATCCTGCCAGAAATCGACACAAAAAGTTCGGCGAGTAGACGGAAATTTTAAAAGCAATTCATAATTGGTGAGATTGTCGAGGTCCGGTTTAAAAATTTTCAGCAACTCTGTTCGAATCAAATCTTTCGATTTGTTCCTCGCAGTGAAAAAAATTGACTCGAGGTTGAATTCTCTCGAGGAGGATTATTAAGATCGAAGGATAAAAATGAACTGGCTGGGATCTGTCTCCTTTCTCGCGAGTGACGACGATATGTATTTATTTAAATTTCAAATTTAACTCGCTGCGAAACAAAATTCTGCGGATAAAAGTAACCTCTGACACGGACGGAAAATTATTCTGTGTATCTTTCTTTCTCTTCCTCTTTTTGTTTTCTATTCCCACAAGATAGAATTTTAAATTTGCTTGCTAGCAGAAGGAGAGAATCAGTTTAATTAGATTTCTTTTAGCGGGAATCATGAACACGCGAGTAAAGAATTACTGTTTGCACGTTTCATTTTCTCCCTTTCGCGATATTTAAGTGTTTTTATTCAAATTCGAAATTTATTCTCTAGAAACTTGCTTCAATTCATTAAGCATCGAACAATATAGTTTAATTATTGCCTTTTCAACGAGAGATTTAAAAAAAGGAGAGAGAATTCTTTTTAAATCTCCCAAAATTTTAGAATTGCTGATGAAAGAATGTTAATCAAATCGTTGGAATTCTCTTTTGTACTAGCATCGTTGAAAAACAAAATTTAGCAATATTGGCGATTAATTGGGAAGAAAAAACTCGCAGATATTAAAACGCAGGCTGTCGACAAACGAAATTTTACAAAATTCTCTCAATTGTCAGTCAAAAATATTTATTTACGAACGAAAGAATTTCTGTCAGTCTCCGAGTGTAAATCGATTTTGTTCGATCTTCATTACATGAGAAAAATTCACTTCGTAAAAACACATTCGACATCCTACTCATTACTTCGATGACGCATTCCTCCTGTTGTTTATTTGTTAATAAATACGCACTTGGTGATTTCAGTTTCGCGAAACGAAACGAAAGGAGACGTGATCGGCACGAGAGAATCCGCAGCTTCCGCGAATGCACTCGTGATAGGAGAATTTTACTGCACTGGCACGTGATAACTGCATTAACTTTTTCAAACGAGAGAAAAAAGCGAAGCGCGATACGGTGTTGATTAACACTTGCGTCGAGGCTAAAATCGGGGTCACAGGAGCTTTCTTTCGGCCGCATTTCCCCGTCCGTGCGTGGGAATCCAATAATTCTTAATTGGATTAAAAGCAATAACGTGTTATGATATATCCTCGCGATGAGTTCTCCTCTCATTGTACAAATTGACCTCTTATGTCGCTTCTATCGCTTTAATGGAACGAACAATTTTTCTTACGTGTGTGTACGTCTGCTTATTGATTTCAAACGACGTTTGATGACGTTTCGATTTATTTTCCAATTAAAGTTCTAGACAAACTCATTATTTTGTTTTTTAATATTTTATGGTTTTAATAGCAATTTTAATAGTCGTGTACTTTGTTCGGTTCAAGTCACTGTTCGAAGCAAAATGTATCGCAGTAAGCGATGATTAACTATATCTTTGAACCACTTGAATTATTGAATTTAAATCTTAAGATCTAACAATTGCTCATTTTAATACATTCACACGTATTAATGAATAGACTGCGGATTTTTATAGAAAATTTGAGAGTGCAAAATTGGACAACTGAAAGACGAATCACAATTTACCATCGAGGGTTCAATTACATTCCCAGAGATATGAATCTACATCGAAATTTCTAGTCTACTGATAAAATGAAATTTTAAATACATTCACAAGCTATTGATGTCATCAGTTTCCTTATAAATGGCGAGTTTTTTACATAGAACACAAGAACCTGAACAGATTTCCATGATTGTTCGCTGAACTACGAATTTTGACCTGTTACGTATTCCATTGTGTGCAACTATTACAGTATACTTTGATAACATCCGTAGAATATCTTCAGCAATGAAACAACCAGTCGATTCGTCAAGAAATTCCCTAAAACTTGCCACCGAGAATTCCGTAATTCTTCTGTAAAAGTTCCTTCGCTACGACAGTTCTTCGTGGCCACACCCCGAGAATAAAAATAATTCCCAACGAAGCGTTCCGTATATCATTCTCGTTGTTATTCCTCGCAGCGGAGGGAGAGGATTCATAGCTTGGAACTTCCGGTGAAGCAATAACTCTGCGAGAGACTCGGAGTCCGCTGGGTACTTGGCGTCCCAGTAGTAGACACGTAACTCTGGCCTGGCAACGTCAGTGGAATATGTCCGCGCTATATCAGACTCTCGGTCGACTCGAAATCCATTGCCCAACGTTGTTTTTCGCGAGGACAACGCGATCGTCGACAATTTTAATGACACTCGATTACTGACGCACGGCTGTCGACTCGTCGAACATCGATCGACGCTCCGGCGATTGTTTTTTCGGCGATTTCACCACTTCCGCGGGTTGGGAAGTTCGGCGTTTCCAAGTGTGTGCTTTTGACGTGAAATTATCGCGCGCTGACGACTCGAGAGACGTTATCGCTCGCGCGGAACGCGGCGAATAATCGAGCTGTAAAACATTCCGGCTCGAAATATACTATAGGTTCAATTTTCGCTATATTTAGGCCGTATAAATATTTAGTAAAAATCGAACCTATAGTTCGTAAAATATTTATCAACTTTTCTTAGAAATCTATTATTTCTGAGTATTAATCTTGAAACACGCGTGGCAGTTGAATACCATTCTGCTGTTGATATTTTTCAACATTTAATATAATTTTATGCTCGCGTTTGTTAGTTAAACTTGAATCGTATTGTAATTAAAACCTATTTCATTCCACTGTTCTAATGTGTCAAATGTTAAACATTTTCTAACTTGTGTCTCAGCACAACCACCAATTAAGTGCTGACTCTACTTTACTTTCGTATTTTTTAGTCGATGTTGTTTTAGAAAGGATTTAATCGCATTTCGATTGATCGCGAGGCACCGAGGAGCGGTATTTTTGAATTCAATAAAACAGAGGCAAACCTAGTTTGTTGATTGAACGAGATCCATTGAATTGATACGGTTCGCGGGGATTTGCCTCCAACCTGCTTTTTTAAAGGTGTTTCATCATCTTTAATTTTTTTTTTTTTTTTTAAGAGCTCCTGAACAGATGATCTTTCCTTTCCATTAATTTTTTCATGAAAATTTTTCATTTAAAAAAAAGAGAAAAATAAAAAAACACGTGGTACTTTAGTTCCAATAAAGTTTACACGATTCGTTCAAAAATTTGACGCTGAACTCTGATAGTGAAAACTTATTTCAACTTGTTTGCTACATTTTCATTTGTCGAATAAAAATGTATGTATTGGATCTAATTTGATTTTATTTTTTTACGATCTACAATTACAGATGTACGCTTTCGAACCGCGTATAAGCAGAAATGAATTTTCATCAATTCTAAATTAAATTTACAATTTAAATTACAATCTGAACACGGTATCTGGGAATTATATATAGAGGGTGTTTCGTAACTTGTGGAATCCATTTCGGGAGCCTAAAAATAATGAAAAAAAGTCATACATAAATATAAGTCCTATCTGTCTTCGTTTATGAGATATAATGTATTTTATAGAGCAAACTCTAGTAAGCTAGTTTTACCAGGGATGGTATATTCAATTTTCATAATAATCATAACTGGAATGAAGAAAACCCACATGTTATTGTGCATTCAAGACATCAACACCAGTTTTGTTTAAACGTATGGGCAGGAATAATTGATAAATTTTTAATTGGATCTTTTTTTCTTGATGGGAAACTAACAGGCACAAAGTACGTTGATTTTTTGAGCACACGTTTACACGAAATATTAGAGGAAGTTCCAGTCGATATTAGACTTCGTATGCGGTNTTATGCATGATGGAGCTCCGCCGCATTTTAGCCGAGTGGCTAGGCAATTTTTCAATCAACACTTTGCAAATAAATGGATCGATCGTGGAGGTCCTATTGCATGGCCTGCTCGTTCTCCGAATTTGAATCCATTAGATTTTCATTTGTGGGGACATTTAAAATCTATTGTATAGGCAACATCGATTGAAAATGCTGAAATACTACGAAATAGAATAGAGCAAGGCTTCCGACAAATTCGAGAAACACCAGGAATGATAGAGAGAGTAACCAGATGAATGACAAGACGCGTGCATGCTTGTCTTCAAATGCAAGGTGGTCATTTCGAGCATCTTTTGTAAAAGTAATTAAAACAGAAAATTCATTATATCTTATAGACGAAGACAGATAGGACATATATTTATACGACTTTTTTTCATTATTTTTAGGCGTATAATCAGCTCCCGAAGTGGGTCCCACAAGTTACGAAACACACTGTATTCTTATTTCATACAGAGACAAAATTTAAAGTCATCGTCGCACGTGAATCGCGAGAGATTAATTAACGCGCGCGAATGAATGAAGCGCAAGCTCCTCGTGTCACGTGTTTGCAGTGCCCGCATCGAATCCCGACGAATATTCTCCATTGATCTGTCCTTCTAGCGTCGTCGTTAATGCGCCATGACGAATAATCCGAAGTTGAAACGGCAGCCGGTAATCAAGATAATTAACGGTGTCCGAGCTGGGGCATTTATACGTGGGAACGAGCGCGATATACTCGCGTGCAGTTTGAATATCCTTTATGAACATATTATTTATCTATTTATATTAATATTCATGGGCGAGGACCTTTTGACACGTAGCGCGTGCACGTTGATTGTACGAAGAGAAAGATCTGCGAGGGAATAAAGGAGTGTGACTCGATGAATAATCCTCCCGTTATTCATTATCTTCCCGTGGGCTGTAAAGTTCCAACAACCATACTGCGAATTTTTGTGCAAATTCGTATGAAAGAACTAGAATTGTTTTAATTGAAAAGTGGAAAGCACTGCACTTTGTTTATCTCATATATTGGGTATCGCATTCCGTGGTACGCGATTTTCAATTTTTTACCTCGAAACTTCGCGTAAATGCGCAAGCTTTTGCTAATGGTCTATTTTGCAGAAAGTTGCAAGACACTCTCTTTGTGAAGATGATCGAATTATTTAAAAAGTTGAGGTTTCAATGAAAATGTTGAAAAAGAACCTTCTTTCCGCCTTCGAAGCTTTTGTAAATAAAATTTTCGAAACTTTCCTCATTTGAAGATTTAAAAGATTCTTTAAAGTTCTTCAACCCTTTTTTCCCCCCTTCTTGCCTAATTCTTTCTCCTCAGTAAGTCGATTTTTTTGATCCGCAATTTACTCGAGACTCAGTCTTGTCTCAAGTACCAATTTCTTGTAAACTTCCTCAAGTTTCACCGATTTAATCACTTTCGAATTCTACCGATAAAAATTTTCATCAATGTAGAACTTCGATCGTTCGAAATTTTACCAATATAATCGTCTCTGGTCACAAGCACTGATGAAACTTCAAAATGTTCTTTTACGTAAAAATGTTCAAACATTTCGGCGAACCGTTGTACTCGTGCGAACTTAATCCAACTGTGTAATGTTTAGCCAGCTCGTTACTCACCGCTCGTGTAATCAACCAAATAACTCGACGGTCGCTATTTGTTTGTTTGTGCTTCGTTGAGAAAATTAGCACGCGCAGCTGTGCTTCATCCGTGTTTCGTTTTCGTAATTTGTTGATTGTCATAACGGATTGAACGTTGAATCCTCGCAGCGAGGCGTTTAATTGATCGGTGTGTTGCGTTACACGAATGTTTATCGAGTGGATCTTGATTATTCACGTTTATGCTGCCGTGTTATTAATCATTGTAATTTCTACAGTCGAGATTGGAAGTCGTTTAGATTTCTTTCTACAAGGTTACTTATGTTATCTATAAGTACAAGTTATCAAGAGGAAACGTTGCTGTTTGATAAAAATGAATGTTTGCCTACGAAAACATTTTGAATATAATTAGTACAGTCGCGTATATCGAATTCTAGAAGAATTCGAAACACAAAAGAAAAGAGTAAAATTTGAACTTTAACAGAAGACTCTTAACCGAACTATTGATATTACAACTGTTTTCACAATTAATTAAATTAAATCGACATTCGCTGTCTTAGCAAATAAAAGCGGCAAGCTGTTTTATTACCTTTTGTTTTATTGCTTCGTTTGTTTCATTCGCACGTGAATGCTTGTGACACAGGTGTGATGAATTTATCAATATGATGAATCGACACCTCGATGTACGTATCCGTTCACGCATTCTAATGACAAGTGCCGTGCACACAAAATAAATTTCTATTCGTACGTCTGACAGATTGACAACGCGTAAATATTGAATAATTGCAGTCATTTCCAACGCTGCATTAACTTGCATAATTTACGCAAATTGTGTTATTTAATTTAAACGAAATATTTTCACCAAGTTTTTTTTTCTTAGGAAGACTAGAAATTGATTTCTTTTAATTAGCCACGAGATTGAAAGAAATTATAAGAATAATTTATAAATAATTGTAATAAATTATAAATTACATAAATAATTTTGAAATCAACTAATCTAATATTCTCCGTCAATAGTTTCACGTTAAACGCTATTTGATTTACCTTTAAGAAAATTCTTCGAACTGGAAATTGATCACAAAGTAAATTATTCTAAATTATCTAACCAAATGATACTTTTTATTAACTTCAATTAAAATTCAACTAAAGAAAGGAATTGGAACCAAATGACAAATTGCAAATATCATTTTCAAACACTTACGCTATCCTTTTTATAACAAATAATTTTACAAAAGTCATTGATTTCTCGAAAAATCAAAAAGGAGAAAATTCTGGAATGTTCATTACTATCTTTGCTAAAATAATTTCTCATTCACATTCTCCGATCTATTCGAAATCAGCATTTTATAATTTTTTAATTAAATTATCGAGTCGAATGCTGTTTATTAATAATAATCGATCGATCGATCGATCGACTGAACAGCGCTTGTTGCAGCCACGTGATCGTAGATCTCTCGATAAAGTAACAACGGCGGAAAGTTTGCCGATATCAGCGAATCGCGCGCACTTCGGGCGAAATTTTACGCAAAATTCGCAAGTCGCGGAGCTCTCGGGTGGAATTTAGCCCGATTTAGATTAAAATATCGCTGATATTTACGCATCGACGAATAACGTAATCCGTTACACCGGAGTGAAATTTTTATACGCGAGCAGAGCGCGATTGCTCTATCCTCGTTATCAAAACAGCACACGGATATTGATTGCGCCTCCCGCGTCTCGCCTCGCGATTAATCAAATCGAAAGCTGTCGAAACGAAAATCTAGCCTGCGTGACGTTCCCGTTTTCTTCTTTGTGATTTTAATTCCTAGCGTCATCGATACGTAAATAGTTATTGCTTGGCCGAATATTGCGATGACACGTATTTCAAACTGATATCCATCGACGACGTTCAAAAATTCGATTTAACCTGAAAAGTCGATGTTAAAAATTTCCAGGACGAATCGAACGAGAGAAAAACCATCAGTTTTACTTTATCATCCACAAAGTAGATCCTCCGTTGCACGTTTGGATTTCTGTGGCCAATAATTTTCTCTGTTCCACGGAATATTTACGAAACTCAATTTCTCCTGAGAATTCCTTGTTTCACGCTGACTGTTCGCAAGCTGTTCGATTTATTCCAAGTAAACAAGATGTCGACAACAGGTCGACACGAGTTTCCCGAGAAAGAATAAAAAGAGAGATCGGTGCAAAGAGTTCGTCGTCTCTTGCAAACAATTTCGTTCAACTTTGTTTGGTCAAAGTGCATCTAAACCGTAAAAAGTTTGCAAAAATTATTTCTCAATGATCTGTCTGAAGATTTCGCGATCCAAAATAAAACTGTTTCGTTTTCTTTTTTTAAGAAAAACGTGGTTTAGCAACGCAGATGATGTTGAACGTGAGAGGAAGCGAATGGACGATCGATACGTGAGTTCATTCTGAAATGAACCCATTGCTCTGACGGGTTCATTTACGATTTTGCAACCCGATTTTTCACGCGTGTGTAACGGTGCAACGCTCGGACGTTCACCAGCGTAGAACGCCAGCCGACTATTAAATACTGTAACAGTTTCATCGCGATCGATTCACGCTGGCGAATAATTGATCGTGTGTTGCACTTTCGCGTGCTAATGCAATAACGCGTACGCGACCTGCTTGCATCGCGTCGAATTCCACCGATTGCTTCCTGCTCTGTTTATCGGCGATAAATACCGGATGTTTTTCAGTCGAATTCTCCGGCACTACTCTGGTAATTGAAATTCAGCATTGCAGGAGTACGAAAAATCGATAATATGATCCTTTGTGTGTGATCAATTTTTTTTTCAATTCATTTCCATTTCCCGCATTACACGCTCCCTCCATTTTCATTCGTTTCGATTAGGGAAACTGCCAGTTTCCGAGAATGATTTACTCGTTTAATTTCTGTTCTCGGCATACGACGCAGTTTCAGATTGAAAATTGTTGTTTAACTTCTTCTTAAAACTGCCAAAGTAGTCAAAACGATCAATTTATAATTTTCTATGGATATTTTATATATTCATAACAGTGTATTATTAGTTGCTCGAGTGATTTTTAATAAAATATATTAATAGAAGCTTGCGTTCTTTATTTATTATGTTATTATATAATCTTTTCTTGTACCTTCTCTGCTACAAATATTACAATTTAGTCGTCGATAGTTCTAACGTTAATATCATTATACACGAACCGTTTGCAATTAATTACATTGTATAAAACAAAAAGCGGAACAAACTGAACGAAACCTGTTGTTTCCAGAACGAAAACGAAGGTCTTGAAATTGCTAAAAAGAAACTTCTTAAAATTGTTTCATCGAATATAATAGCGCCAGGAATTCTTCTCACTGGAGTTTTTTTTGCTGCGTGTATCATTACGTTAAACGCTAGCTCGAGTATTAAATCAGGCTTTCCGGAAACTTTTTATCACCCCCTTGGAACTGCATCGCCATTAACGAGCCACTTAATCCGAGCTTCCAGAGTTAAGTTCAAGTTTGTTAACGTTTAATTGAAGTTTATGGAAATCTGAACTGAAGACCGAAAGTTTCGTTCTTGCGAGAGATTTCAGCCATTCCTTATTTCGTTAATTTCGTTATTATGTATAAGTTGCGACGATGCGCGCAACAGAGAATGCATTTTTAACCGACAGATAATTCTTCTCGAGAATTTCATTCTCTGCAGAATGAATATCTACTAGCTTTGACGTTTTTCTTCACACGTCTCAGCTTTTCCTAAGAGATATTCGTTAATTTCAACGCACGAAATGTTCCCACTGCTGTCTGGAATTACGAGGAAAATAGCTTTTCGCGGAGAGCATGCTACGGCGAAACATATCTTGTTCGTGGAAAAACGAATAAAAATTCTTTTTTTCCTTTCTTTTTTTAGTCTTCTTTCTTTGGAAATAATTTGCGAATAATGTATTTGTTGTATCAATTGTTATTCGACAGAAAATTCATCAGTTGTGGAAGTGACGAAATTAAGAAAAAATGAAGAGGTCGATCAGATATTTCGAATGACCTTTAGACTAATTATATGAATATTCATACATAGTATGAATCTCGGAGGATTCTTATAAAATTCCTGATAAATTATTTGTTTAAATAAATTGTGACAATAATAATAAATAATGTGAATGAAGTGAAGTGTAATGTGTTAAAAAAAAAATGAAAACTATAAAGGATTAATATCTTGCATCTACGTACATTGTTCAATGATTCACGAAGGTATTTGAATATTTACATCCTCCATCTATAATTTTCCATTCAGTAGGAATTCACGTTCGAATGAATGGATTCAACTACTGGAAGTTCACCGTCTGAAATTACTTTCAAACAAATGGAGTTCTACTCAAACTCGAGTTGATCTTGAACGAAAAATAAGTGCTGAAATAAGTTCGAATAAGAGGATTTTAAATAAAAGGATTCGACCACCTAAAGTTTCGCTCATATAAATTCTTAGAATTTTACTATATTTCGAATAAACAAGTGGATTCAGTCAGAAGTATGTCGTCTAACATTTCGCTCAAATAAGTAGAATTCAATTTCGTTCGAATAAACAAAATTCGTATAAACGGACTTCTATTCAAAATCGAGTTTGTCTCGAGCAAACGAGCTAACGCTCGAACGAGTGGCTTCAGCCACCAAAATTTCCCCCAAATAAGTAGAATTCAATTTCGTTCGAGTAAACAGAGTTCGTATAAATGGGATTCAACTCAAAATCGAGTTTATCTCGAGCAAACGAGCTCATGCTCCGACAAGTGGATTCAACCGGCAGACAGAAGTACATCGTCAAAAATTTTCGCCGAAACAATTAAACAATTTCAAATAAATGGAATCTTACTCGAACATCTTACTCGAGTGTGTCTCGAGGAAAGGAACACGTGGATTCAGCGAAAGTTGAGCGGCAGCGAGATTTGAATGACGCCGCCGAAATGAAGCGAATAAGAAAGAAATAATTCTACGGACCGTCGTGTCTCGGAACGAAACGAGGCGAGTGCATAGAATTCATCGAACGAACGGCAACGTGGGGGCAATTGATTGTCGCCGGCGAGGACCTTGACGCAAAGCGGCAATAAATGTTTCACTGGCCCCTCTCTCTCGTTCGAACCAAAACACGGCGAACGAACGAACGAAGCCACCGTCACGGAAACGACCGGTGGCGCGCGACTCGTCGAGGCGACACGGAGTTCGACACCAGTTCCGGCGATCGTGGCCGATCGTGCGTGTGTGTCTCTCCCTCTCGGACGACGATCCGTTAACCAAAAGCCGTTCGTTCGCCAAATAGGCGGACAGTTATCGCGCGTGACGCGCACCCACCGGTGTCTCGTGCGAGAGGCGTCGCGGCGCTGCACGCGATGCGACCGCGCCACTTCCGGTCCGGCCGATCCTCCTCCAGCCAGCCGCGGAAATCGTCGTGACGCTCGGTCCCTCTGCTGCTCTTGTGCCGTGAATCGTGCATCGTGCATCGTGCGCCGATGATGGGATTTATTATGGGCTGCGCGTGCTTCAAAGCTGCCGTGCTGTCGCATCTGTTTCAAGGTTGGTGCTCCAATGGTGATTATTCTATTGTATACACAACCCTCTTCGATTCTTTGCACCGGTTTCTCCCTTTTATTATCCATCGCGGAGATTACACGAAGTGGACACTCGTGCAGTGATTTAAAGCAAAGCGACGTGAAGCATCCTTCGAGATGGTGGAATTTTTTTCCCCGAAGGATACGAGTTTGGAGGTTAGGTTTGGATTTTGGAGGTTAACTGGTTAACAGCGTTGAGATTGTATCATTGTTCGATGACTCCGATGACTCGTAAAGTCTGGGTAAACTGGGTGAGGATTTCGTATTTCGAGTCGAAATTTGGAAATACTTTTCAGATAATATATACTGAATAATATACGACGTGATATACGATAATATGTGACTAATATATAACTATGATAATATTCTATAAAATTTACTGAGATCGCTATTAGGAAAAGTTTGAAGTTTTTATTATTTTCTTATTAATATTCGTAAGAATCATGTATTTTTTCAATAATAATTTCAAAACACGTAATTGTAATTGACAGGAATAATAAATATGCATAATATATACATTTTCGCTGTATTTAATAAGCAACAAGAGCAATGAAATTATTATTTTCTTATTGACGTTGGAAATTCAATAAAGATAAAGATTAGAAAGGAATTCAAAGACCGAGAGTTCATTTAAGTTACCACTGACCCAGTTTGCCTGTCAGGTGTTAATGATCGATTTAATTAAGTTACTGTCGGATAATTGACAAATTGAATATCTGATAATTGAAAATCTTAAAACATGATTACACGATAATTGATGTTTATCGAATAACTTTCACGACCTCGAGCCTCTGAATAAACGCGATGTAAAATTACCCAACGGATTGTGAAATGCGTTAGTTTCGTACATTTAGTATTATTTTACGGAATATTTAAGAATTCTAGGATAAGTTTTCGATGCGCAGTTTGCCTTGCTCGCGGACGTTTCGCAGCCTTGAACGTTTCGAAAATTTTGTTTGTAAGAAACAGAAACAAAACTGAGCGTGCAAGAAGACAAGCGAGAATTCCATGAATACCTGGTCATTATTGAAACCTGTTGATTCATAAATACCGTGGATTTGTAGGGAAGACATTTCAAGGACCGTATGTTGATAGTCAAAACAGTTTCCTAACGTTGAAGCAGACAATTGTAGGTCTGAAGCGATTCCACGTACATATAACAGGGAGATTGACATCGGAATTAGAATCTATTGACGTTCGATGAAAGTCGACGTTGATTTCATATTGTAATTAAAATAAAATCAATAGAATCGCGCGTCGATTCAATTTAGTCAAATCGAAAGTTTTTGTATCATATACGTATAAGACTTTTTTTCTTATATATCTTATAATTTCTTATATTTTTTACTTTTCCTTATATATCTTATAATTTCTTATATTTCTTATCTTTTACTTTTTCTTATATATCTTATAATTTCTTATATTTCTTATATATCTTTTATATATTTCTGTACTCCCTTATTTACTGATTCGTTTGAAATACGATAATTATTGATAATAACGTATCAATTATCAATTAATTTTATCGCTCTGAACACGCGAGGATGAAATTAATATGATAATCGTATCAATTTCGTGTCTTAAATAGAACCAGAAGCAGATAGTTCTAGAATTCGAATGTCACTGAACTATATCGTTAAGTATGCTTCTAACTGAATGATCGATCCTCAAAAAAAAAGTAATGTCCAATTTCCTTTTACATATTTGAATCTTTTTAAAGCAGAAGATATTCTAAATATTTATTAATGATAATTTTAAATCTCAGTTTCCATAGTATATAATCAGTCGTTTACAATCGGACAATCGATTTCCATACAATCGATATTCCTGGTAATAGATACATATTTGGATAATCCGCGTCTAGTTGATTTGCATCCCATTACGACACCGTGATTATAAGAAATTCCATTTGCTCGCTTTGAGCGACAATTCCCGCTGAACACTTTTCCATTAGATTTACTCGTGAATTTACAAATGAATTCTTACTACAAGACAAGTGAATTTCTATTTTCAGAATTCAATCTGGATTTGAAACTCGCTTCTACATTTTTTTTTCTTTCTTTCTTTTTCTTTTTTGTTGTCAAATTCACTGGACATTTGCGTGAAAATGAATCTATCAAACACAAATAATTCAAAGTTTATAATTTATATATTTATAAAACACTACCAGAAATATTAATTTAATTGCGTCAAGGGAGACATGCTACTGGTATTGAATAAAAATTACTTTGCTAATACATATTTGCAAAACGAAAATTTTTCTATCCGTGGAATCGTTTAATGAATGATTCGGAATTGTAAAATAGAAACAACTTCCGTGCTTCAATTTTTATTGTGAAAAAAAAAATAATAATAATAACAGTGTACTGTTGCAGGAATTGCAGATAAAGTGGCTGCAATTTTCAGGAAGAGATTTTTAGATAAACTTGTTTGTAATCGTCACTTCTTTTCCGCTTCAAGCTTCTGCAAAACTCTACGTAAACTTTTGTTTTTCTGTGCTTGGTTGTACGATTTCGATCGCGTTGGCCAGACTTCCATAGCTTCCGTGTGTGAAAAGTGCCATAAATGAATGATGGACGCACTTTTGCGTTCACGTCATGAAATGGAACGCTGGCCGCCGATTTCTCGTATGATTCCGCACTTTGAACGATCAATTGAAATAAAATTGAAGTAGATCTGAATACATACTGTTGCTCGAAACATATTATTATTTTATATGCTTGAAATATATTATTTCGACCTTCGTGTTTATATTATATTGAGACAATGCTGAAGGGATCACGTTAAATTCAGAAATTTCAAGAATCTGAAGAATTAAATTTAGAAAATTTAAATATCAAATTGAATTAAGCGTAAAATTTGGAAATTTTTAATGATTCATTTTCAGTTTGAATAATTGTTGGGAATAAGATTGCAATCAGAAGATTGTTTTAAATTCTCTTAAATTTAAGGAAAATTAAACTCGTAAAAAGCAACTTCGACGAAGCTTTTAATAATTTCTAATAAAAAAAAGAATCACAGTAAATTACCCTCAAGAAACTACAATCTTTTCTTATATACTTGTCACAAAGTAATAATAAACGACAATGAAACGTGTGACAACAATATTGCGAGTGAACTTTCACGTCGACCTATACGAATTCCGCGAAACACCCGCGGTTTCTACTTAAATCGTGATTTTCGCACGCGACAGATAATATCCATCCATTTCAAATACTTGGCGCGTATCACGCGAGTTTATCGTCGGCGTAAACACTGTGCGAGGAAAAACTCGCGTGCGACTAGCTGGCGAAATCATCGTGAGGACGTGAGTTACTTGACTAATAGCCGAGACCGGCGACAAATTACTATTCCGCGTGTTCGATGATACGCGGTGAAGTTTTACGTTTGCAATCGAAGTCGAAGCTGGCCAGCTCGTTCGTTCAACCTCGATGAAATTTATCGGAGCTGGAAATTGAAACGCGTTTTTAAATTAATACTCTCGCTAGCAGAATTGCAAAAATTGCGATTTCGTTCGATCGCAGAGTTTGTTTTTTTTTTTTTTCACTCGAAATGATGAATATTTTAATTGGTGAAATGTTTTATTATTACAGAGATTGATCAACTGCAATTGTTAGATTTTTCGAATTTTTGTACATTTAATTTTCCTTTTATTCTTTTTTTTTTTTAAGAATATGTGAAAAGTTTAAATTTCCACTTTCTACTGATTGTGAGAAAATTTATCGCTCGTCATCAGATTATTCTCATTACATACTTGTTCTTAGAAGTGGTATTCCTTGGATTCCTTCATGCTTTTTTGTATTCCAAAGCTGTTAATTTTCTATGCCGATGTAATTTACTGCATTACTGAAAATTAGATCTAAAAATGAGAAAGTTTACGGATGGTCTCGATTGGATCGATTGGATAGAGGCGATTGGAAGCAAAGGATGTAGGTTAAGTACATATAATACTTAACTACGTATACATATGTACATAATTGGTATATTCTTTCTCTTCTTACAATTTTCTAAATTTCATTATTCTTAGAAAAAGCAACGATCCAATTTCAGAAAATTTATTCAAAAGTTTTAATAGATTGAATTGACAGAGTTGATAGAATATCTAGAAAAAATTCTTCCTCTTTACTTACTAGTATTTCATTTTCTAAATTCCATTTTTCACTCGTATTGATATACATTGATTTTACCTTGTTATTTAATTAAATATTTTATTTTAATAAAAATTAATTCCACGCAAGTACACGTATTTATTTCGTATGTATTTCGTCTCGTGCAAAAAAGTCTTTCAGTTCTTAAACCATTAATCTGTAATACGTTTGCAAGCTGGAACGTCGTGTTTTTTGATTAGTCATTCGCGTGATAACAACCGTTCCGAATTATACCTACATTCGGATCGATAGTCGCAGCTAGCTGATATCTGATTCTCGTTTCTATTCTGTACCATAGTATTTACAGAGAACATAAAAAAGAAAAAATAAAGGAAGAAGAAAAAAATTTTCATATATGATCGCCTATTACGCCTGCCACACGTATAAACATATTGTTGGATCTCCGAAAATAAAAAGAAAAAAGAAAATTCTCGTTTTCAGTTCATAAAATTCTTCACCCAGACAGCATCGAAAGAATCAATTGTAAAATTTTTAGTTCTCAGTTAATATCATTGGATCATAGATTTGCAATATCTTGGATTGATTTTTTTTAAATTTAGTCTACTTCATTTGTGATTTTGTATAAATTATAACTAGACTGTGGATTTTCATGCATTTATTGAAAATTTGGAAGTGTGAGAATTCATAGAAAAATATATATATAATACAGAAAGATGTACAGAATATCTAAATTGTAGAATCTAGTCTAAACGTTTAACATTACAGTTATCGACAATTAAAATATTAAATTTCCATCAGAAACATTAAAGTAAAAAATGTAGAAAAATGTTATAATATACACTTTTATCTAATACATTTAAATCTCTAAAAATAAACTATTTTATACCTATAAATAATAACAATATAATATTTAACAAAAACTATAAATTGGTCACTTTGACTGACTGATAGTTGCAGTGCTAATAAGTGAAACGAATTTTTATTTCCGTTATTTTCCACGTTATTTTTATCTCCGTAATCTCCCGTAGAGATTTGAATTTCCATCATGAAAATTCGCCTAACAATAACTTATCATTCACTGAATTTCAATTGAAATCAATCCAACAATAAGTTTGAAACGTCGAGCAAGAAACTCATATAAATCAGCCGTACTAAAGAAAGTACAAAAGCAATTACATACACGCGTTGCGAGTAAATACAGCTTTAGATGAATTGCAACTGCTCGAATATCGTACGAATCTCGTTTCCATTTTCTTCGGGCATGAATTTCGCCGCGAAAATCAACGAACGATATTTCACCTTTTCAGGGGGAAAAAGCTTTTCTCGGCAAGCTGCTCTCGATATCATTCGTTACAATATCGCGATCGTTCGTTGATCGCAAATAGTAATTAATGACACGGCGGAAATTAATTTCCCCGGTTTATACGAAAAGTTCACCGCCACGGGGAAAAAACATTATTTCACTGCGAGAGACAGAGAGAGAGAGAGAGAGAGAGCAATTTAAATTTTAAAGCCAAACCACCGACCGATCGAGAATCCACCGGCCTCGTGAAACTTCCGCCTCGTTCATTCCTCCTCCTCCTCCTTCTCTTCCTTCTTCTCTCCTTGACTTTCCTTCTCTTCAAAGCTGCAAGTTCGTTTCCTCGCGAACTGCACGATCGATATCGCCACGTATCGATACGATAGCAACCCCTCTCGGTTGCCTCTCGTCGAACGTTCGCCGGGGTAAAATAACAACACTTTACGGAGTTCGTTCTTCGCTTTTCCGAAGCAATTTTCACTCGAATCTTTACTTTTTTTCTTTTCTTTCCTTTTCTTTTTTTCTTCTCCGTCGTTTCTCTTTCCTCCCACAGAATGTGAAAGTAAGCAATTTTTTTTTTTTTTTTTTGCGAAAGTTGGCGGATTTCGTATGTTTTAACACTCTGGGGAATTTTACTTGATTTCGTTTTTCCGACGACAAAAATCCTCACGGGAAGGGAAAGGTCGTAATTTGTTTGCAACTAGAGACTAAAGAGACGTCGCAGCATTTCTGATCCATCGCCTGTTAATTTCTCATCGTTCTTTTACAACACACTTGTTACGCACTGTGACAGTAAAGATTCTTATGAAATAATTTTTTTTTTTTTGTTTTATTGAGATTAAAGCTCAATAAAATTGGTTTTAAAATTGAATATAGTAAAAAGTATTTTAACTTTCTGTTTTTTTTTTTTCGAAACTCCAAGCTTTCTCAGAATATTTAATAATAATTAATCAAACGACGCGAACGTTCAGAAAATTTGTTCTAATTTGTCACATTGCAATAATATTTTATACTATTATTGTTTGCTATATTTATAACACATATAATAGTACAATTTCGTTTTATATTTTATTATTATACAATTTTTCATAATTTCAGGCACGAAGAAGTTCACCTTAATGGTGACAAATACTCGTGCTCGGTGTTAGTATCCTTCACGAAAGTGACCTCGTTCGATAGACTCGCTGTTAATAAACGTTAATAATTCGCGACTAATTTAATTTAACTTCTACGTCGTTCCCATTTGGCTAATCGTAATGGAGAGGCAAATTGAGAAGTAATCGACAGAAACAGAGAAATCTCATAACGGACGAATAATCAAATTAATGTTCGATCGTTGGGAAACGGAAATATCAGCGCTCTCTCTCTCTCTCTCTCTCTCTCTCTCTCTCTCTCTCTCTCTCTCAGTGGAGTTTCATTCGACTCTTGAAAAGTTACTATTCGTCGTATCTTGGATATTTCATTCGATGGCTTGGAATTTATTCCCTCTCGAACGATAAACGATTTTTGATAAAATATCAATGAAATGGCGTCGTTAAGATACGTTAATTACACAGATTTATTATCGCGCGTGGATTTTCCCAAGATTGTGATGAGTAATTTAAACGAATGGCAGGAAAACAGAGTTTTCCCTACTAGAGGAAGACGATACTCTCTTACAAACACAATTTCTGTTCTTCGTAGAAGTCGAAAACGTTTCTAAAGAAGTAGAAAATTTTTTATCGTTTTTCTTCTTCTAAATAGTTTGAATTTTCGAAATAGTCTCAATTCGTAAATAGTGAAACTTCGTTCCTGAAAGGTTCAATCACTTGTCTCTTGCAATTTTTTTTTTTTTTTCCCCCCTCTTTCGAATTTCACGTTATCGGCCAATTTGGAAAGTCGATGTTGCGTGCGGTTTCGCGCTGAAAAACTGGCCAATAACGTCTAGGAGAAAAAGAAAAAAAAAAAAAAAAAAAAAAAAAGAAGAAACAACCTGCGTTCGCCCACACCACGCGGCCGGTCACGAAGTAGGTAATTAGAGTTCTGCGTTAATTTATGCCCGGCCGAGTGGAGCACGACGAGAAGAATAGCCGGCAAGGCAAGGTCTCTCTCTCTCTCTCTCTCTCTTTCTCCTCGCGAGCCGCATTATGCCCTCTGTTCTTTCGTTTCCCCTTTGTCTTTTCTCGTTGAAACGGTTCAACTCGGATCTCCCCTGCGAGAGCAAACTTCGTCGCCGCTCGAAATAAACGGCGAATTACTTATTCAGGCGAGCTAATCGCCAGACGATGGTCGCGAGCCTCATTTTCAAAAAAAAAAAAAATGTGGAACTGGACGCAAACCGCGCGACGTAAGAAGGAAAAATATCGAGTCACGTTGGCAACTAATTTTTCCGATTTTTCTAATGATCGTGAGAATTATATTCGACCCTTAATAATAAAATCAATCAAACAATATCGTTATAATATTATTAAAAATTAAACTTTTTATTACAATAATAATTTATTAATAACTCTTATTATTATAATAATAATTAATTTTTCATAATTAATTTTTAATAATATTATGACGATATTGTATTTTATTATTTTTAATAGTAAAAAGCTATTGTCGGAATTTTATTTGCATGTAAGAAGATAGATAGTTGCTGTTTATAAATAATTCGTTTGATGATAGTGATTAGATGAATCAGATTATCAAAATCTAAGTACGTGGCTATGTAATTTTCAAGTCGCACGTTATTGAAAAAAGATTAATTCCAAGTTTTCTTAATTTTGGTTAAAAAGCCACAATACGTTATAAATTAAACGAAGAAAAATCACATTGTAACACACATATATATTTATAATAATTATAAATTTAGAAAAATAGAGGGTGTTGAAAGCAATAATAGAAATTCTCGTATCAGATAGAAGAGAATTTACAATAAATAAATTTCTATCGAATTTCAATGAAAAATTGCTCGTTTCAACTGCACTTTGATAAGACTAGCATTAAATATTGGAAAAACTCGTCGAGTGTGTTAGTAATTCTCTTCTAACAATAAAAAGAGGATTTTTTTCAAAGCATTTCAATAAGACACGCCGTGTTTGTCTCGACTACTTGTCTTAATATTTAAATGCCCGTCTTGCTCGTGAACGCTTTGCAAGAAGCGTATCCACGAGTAGCTTACAGAAAAGATCATTATTCAAGCGGCGTGGTCACACCTAATTTGCTTACAAAGAGAACTATAGGCCGAACTAATCCGTGGTTACTTGACGTGCACCACACGGTAACCATACTTGGACGTACAAACGGTTGATTCATGGGATCAAGTGTTTTTTTTTTTCGCCACGAAGAAATTTATTTACTTTCGAAAGAATTTCGCAGTATATTTTCGAACGTATATTTTACAATTTTGTAATCTCATTTAATTGATATTCCTTTTATTCAGAATATTTTTTAGAAAATATTTTTTTGTTGATCAAGGTGTGGTAAGGAAATTTAATTTAGTTCCAAGATTTATTAAACAGATTCTCAACGAGCATTAAATTTCTTGAATTTTCTAAAAATACAGGTGTCGCAATTGACGAAATCGAAAGTTGTAATTTTTGGTCGTTGTAATTGTTTTCTCTCCAATTTTTGTGAATATGAACGTTAATTGATTGTCATTTGTATCTTCATCGACGAAGTGTAAAAACAAAAAAGTGTAAGGACACAATTTATTGCATATTTGCACTCTAAATTCTAAATCCAGTGGAAAATCGACAGAACGTTGTTTCAACGAGATATTTGTCCTCGCGTCTCACTCGATCTGCAAGAAAAAAAGAAAAAAAAAATCTACAATTTACGATACTGAATCGCGAGAAAAGTTCCATCGAGAAAATATTACTGCTACTGAAAAACAGATCTTTTTCATCCCGCGACGAATACAGAGAGATATTTTTATAATATTTATCAATGTATCAGATTATAAAAGCATCCCGGTATACGAAGCTCGTCGATGGTGGTTTTTCCTCGAAAAATTCACTAGTTTTTCCTCGAGTATGGGAATCGACATGGAAAGAAGAAAAAAAAAAAAAAAAAAAAAAGAGGAACGAACAATTCGATCGAATATTTCTCGACGAATAATGGCCGCAAACAATACGCCACGACAAAAAGGTGTTCTCACAATGTTCGCGTTAGCATGTCGCTTGCTTTCGCATGCGTTTGCGATGCACTCGGTTGCACAACGACAGCGTTACCAATAGATTTTATTCGCACGAAACGGGCGGAAATAAAGGTATCGCCACGGTCGATGTATCGAATCGTTTTCAAACAGAAGGCCAGGATTTTTGAAATTTTCAACACTCGTTGGTCGCTAGTTGCTTTGAATCATTTTCCCTTTAAAGTTTTCGAATATGAGAAATTAGAAATGTGTAAAATATAATAATTCTTTCTGTAATATATACATGAAGAATAAATAAATTTTCAATAAACTCCGAATAAAATTGAATAATTCGAATTTCTAAATAATTCCAACGTTCGAATATGAAGCGTTACAATAATTGTAACATTGTGCGTGGATTTTAACAAACATCGTAAATTTAACGTTACAAATACCAATTTTTCATTTATTGCCAGTGATAGTAATCCAAAATACACATGTAACATTAAAACACACATGCATTAAATAACAATCTAGAACGGTAGCATGGTCAACCCAAATTGCACATATTTGTATACATATTATTATCAACATTGAATCATTGAAAATTGTGACGTGAACAATTATCAAATTATCATTATTATATCGACATCCTCGCTCTACTACTATCCAAATCACAGCAATCATCGTCATTCGAGTCAAGCAAAATCCCTATTTATCAATCCGATATTTCGATTGAATCAACTCGAATTTACAAGGAAAATTGGGACGTAAAATTCGAAACGGTTTTTACTATCACGTTGAGACGGTGCGTCGAAATACAAGGAAGAAGTCAGGCTCAGCAGCGCTCGTTATTCCGTTTGAAACCGGTCAAAAGACTCGGTGCCTGGTCGCTCATTAATGGAATATTCGTCGGTGATAATTAATTCCGTCGGCGGATCGTCGATAACAATGCCCAATGTCGTGCAAGGTCTGCTCGCTAATTGAAATTTTCAAGGGAACATCGATAGAGATGTGCGAATGTTGTGTCGTGGCTTTGATGTTGTCACCGGTTGCTTTAAAAATTCGCACGAGCCGAGAAAAATCGAACTCCCCGCGATCGATCTCGCGCCTCGAAGGGCGACGTGTTCGAGAATTGTTAGCGTCACGAACGACGACTGAGAATGAATTAATCATCAGGGGTGGGCGGTGCACACACGTATGAAAGGGTGTAAGGACATTTTTCTTTCCGGTGACTTTTAATTTTTATTTTTAATTTTTGATTCTATTTATTAATTTTCTTTTTACGATTGGAGATGATCTTTTTGTATTTTCAATCTAGAGTGTAGCAAGAGTCACGATATTAGATACAAATTAGGAGATAATTGTCGTGATCTTGAATCTTTTTTGTCGTTTTTAATCGCACGATTTTAATTGAAATTTTAAAAGACCCGAGATGATTTCTTTTTAAGAAAACATTTACAATCGGGGTTGTTGCACAGTTGGCAGCATCAACGTCATTTTATTTTACAATATTTTTCGACGTTACGAAATTTACATTTCTGAAATAAACGTGCACAGTGTACGTTCTCGTGTTTTGCATATTTTTCTTATTTTATGATTTTATATTGTTAATATTATATTCGTTCATTTTGTGACATTTATTCTCGCAATTTCACTGTATTCCGTTGCTGAACATGTTCTTCAATATCAAGCAATTGTTAATTGTAACAATCGTCAGTGCAAAAACTCATCTGCATGCACGAGCTGCATAATTTGGATCGTGTCGAAATAAGAACAAGAGCATCGTCTCGTTTAAGTGGAATTCCCACGGAGGGGAAGGGGGATATTCTTCCTTTCTTTCTTCTTCTTTTCCATTAACCCGGTAACGCGTGGGTTTTCGCAGAAAACGGCTAATCAACGGCCTACATCTTAATTACGTCGGACGAACGTGTTCGTTTCTGTTCGATTCTCCCTTTCATTCCCCACGTTTCTACCTCTTCCTCTTCCTCTTTCCCGTCTTTCTCTCTCGTTTTGTTTTTTATCGACTTTTGTCCGTGTTGTTTTCCACAATGTTTCGCTGTAGCTTCGCAAGAAAAATTGTTGTTCAATACTTTCTAAAGATAGCTCGTTCGTGACGTGAATATTCTGTTCTTTAATGCATGAGTTACATGCCTCAACTCTGTTGCTGTCTATTAATCTGCTCATGTTTCAAACACAGTTTCTATTCATTTCGAAGCTCCGTTGTGAAAATTCGCTAATATTATTACACAACATTCGCGTCGTCGTAATTCTGCGGTACAAATTCTGTTGGCATGCCGATCTGTTTGTATCTTTTGACTATCATTTTGTATGTGTACACTTTCCCTGAAATCTTTTTTTCAGTAAAATAAATCCTCTTATATATATATAATACTTTAAAGTATCAAAAATTATAACTAATTATGTTAATTATAATTAGTTATAATTTTTGATACTTTAAAGTATTAATGTCACGAATTAATACAGTATCAGACTTCATAATTTAATAAAGTTATTTCAATAATATAGATACTAATAATGATACGTAACATACAAGTATAATTCGTCCAATGAAAAATAGGAGGAAAAGTTTATTAAATTAGCTTCACTTGTTGAAACAGTATATCTGGAATATTACTATTATTATTATCGGGGCAGTATTAAATTCAATTGCGCAACGTACACGCATATCCCGCCGTGTTTAACGTCACTCGTGCAAAATTGCATAAAATGAAATCAAACTATCAACCGGTTACCGGCAAAAAAAAAAAATTAATATGCAGAGTGGCTGGAGTATAGGCATTTCCGTCGAAACGATAGCTGAAAACTTGGCGAGTCGTGCATACTCTTTAATCTCGGGATTGACCCTCGTTGGAACGTCAATTAATTTGCTCCCAACGACACAACTGAAACTTAATTCGCGATAAATGATGAACTTCTTTCGTCCTTTTCCGAAACAATTGCGTTGAAAACCATTCTTGTTATTAGATCGCTGATTTTTATGCAAGGTCATTTTTGAGAACGTGCAATAATTTTTAATTAAAATCGAACCTGCGTAGAAAATTGTTTTACGCACGAGATACTATGAGAAAGCATTTTTTGAATATTTTAGATATTTTGTTCATATTACATACATTCTGTGTGCAATTCTTTTATCTTTAAACATTCCCCTGAATGTATAAAACCTCGCAGTCTGCTTATTATTACATTAATAGTTTAGACTTCATAAAATCATTACTATTCTGACATTTATGTAAATTCATATTTTTATAATTAAAATTAAAGATTGGAGAAAGCTACGTTTCTGTTAGAAAAATCTATTATTATATTATAGAATTATTATATATCATATACTACTGGATTCTAACGTCTTCTTTCATTTTTTTGTTTCAGGTATGGTCAATATCACTGATATTTGAATATAAAATCTTCATACTTTCACGTGAGTCTTTTTTTTTATTTGAATGTTCACTAAACAGAAGAATTAAGATATAATGTATAATACGTTTTATGTGTAAAGATTAGTAAGATATCAATAGTTATATTAATAACTTCAAAGATATTATCTCAATCAGTTATTATCTCAATATTAACGCACAAACTCTGATCATGAATTTCACGCCATTATATTCTAAATTCGTATTGTTTTTCCCATTTGTAAATCAACGAACGCGAATCTGTATAAATTTCACGTCATTGCATTCCTAATTGGCATTGCTGTTTCATTCGTTGATCTTCAACAATGTTCTCAAACGATCCGTTTACGATTGCTCGTCGTTTCAACGAACGGTATTGCAATTAATTATCGCGACGAAAGGTGAAATTCCCAGACGTATACACAGACGCGACATAAACTGGTCATTAGACGAATTTTTATACATTGCACCGAGGAATGCGTGTAACAGAAAAATACGTGATCTATCAAAAGCAGATTAATTGTTATAATATTTCGGGAATGAAACATATTTTGAGAATAAAATATTTAACTAAAAATTGTAGAAACATCTGGTCGTTAGTCATAGAAATACCATTTTACTTCAAACGCAGAGACTTATCGCGCACCATCCCAGCGAAACAATTCTTAATTGCTCGTTTAACTTTGCTAATTGCCAGCGACCGTCTTCTTGCTCCTTTCCGCTCGTCAGAAACATTCGTTCGGTCATTTCATGTGAAAATAATTCAAAGAGAGTATAATCGACGCTGATGGTAAATCGACTGAAATTGAAAATTAAAATTCAATCGAACATCTCGTTGGACACGGTCGTTATTCTTCCAGACGATTTTACGAATGACGCGGATCTTCTTCTCATATCTTGAACACGGTCGTAGATTTAACTGGTTTTTATTTTATGAATTTCTTATACGACACACTATGATGCACGCAGCCGTTCGTGGCTTTATGACAGGCATAAAAATCACGCGATCATTTACCGAAGAGCTCGTAAACTCCAACGTGATCTTGATGATATCGATCCGGAGGTCTGGCATTTTTTTTTTTCCCACGTTGTTGTGCACTGCAACTCGTTGCCATCTGGTGGAAAGCTTCTTCACGCGTTGTCCCTCGACGTTCACGCGATCGATGAAGCATTATCCGACGATGTTACGTTACTTCAGGTAAAACCGAATTGTCGAAATTCGTTTTGCAAGTAGCTAGATTTTTGTCATTTCTCGAGGATGAATTCCAAGTTATCGAGTGAGCAAATTCAAATATCCCGCCAAGAATGGAACGGTTGATAATCCTGTACCGATGGTCGGTAATATGTTTTCCCCTAGTTGGAGAACTTGGTGTTTTCCGTAACTGGAAACTGGCGCCATCTTATGATGGCAAACATGCTGGTATTATAAACGTTAGCGCTAATAATTCTTAGTGTATCATACGGAAAAATTGATTTTTGAATAGTTAACGTTCACTGATAGTTTCTGTGAAACTCGTGCAAGATTTTTGTTACCGTATTAGGATAAAACAGATTCAGTGAATGGAAAATACTCTTAAAAAAGGGTGTGAAGTTATGGAGTAAACGTAACAATATCTAGACTGCGGATTTTTATGCAAATTTTCACTTTTTTGTAGAAATAATTAAAAAAAATAGAACTATAAGAAATTTTTAAAATATAGTCAGAAATATTTATATATTGAATTTTGGATATTTTATATATTTTCGTGTATTATTGTATCTTATTTATTTACTTATTATTTTTGTTTGTATTATAAATTTGTTAATATTCCTTAATATCGTAAATGCACAGAAATTCGTAGTATAGTCACGTCATTGTTGATGGTGTCATATATTTCTAAATTAATATAACAATAAGAAATAAAATAGAATTATATATTAAGAAATAAAATAGAATTATATATTAAGAAAAATAGAAATCATAAACTTCCTTCTCCTGAATCTGTTATATAAAATTTCTTATTCGTAAATTATTGTTTAATTTTGAAATACACAGAACCATTAAACCATAAACGTTTTGACACGTTTAAAAAGTTTCATTCGTTATTGTCGAAAATTAAATTCACCCACGTTCGATAACCATCTATACAGTATTTAATGATATCAATAGAAAAGAACTTTCAAACGATACCTGTTATAAATTTTTACGAGCTTTCTATGCTACACCCGTCGTATACAATGATCGATTCGCTCGACGTGAAACTTTCAGTGGTATCCGATTATCCGGTGTCAGTTTATTAATCCATCATTTTTTTTTCTCGCTACACGCAGACGGACAGTCATTATTCTCTCTTTGTTCTTGTTAAAAGCGATGAAACGAGGTTCGTGAAGTTTCAAAACATGGCTCGCGTTTCCATGTAAATTACCAACTTGACGCAGCGACTTCTTTGTAACAAGCGACGATATTTTCATTAAAATATCACCGCGCTTCGTCTAATAAGGGACATCCCAGTTTTATCATTATAAAATCTGAGACGTGCGTCCCGTTATATCAATTTTCCTCGATGCAACGTTAAATCAACGTCAATTTTCGAAGCTTGAAGGTTTGATAAATGGAAGGAAGAATTAACACCTTCTTCCGCGTTCGCGTGATTTTTGCACAGATTCCCTTTAAACTTGATCAATATAATCGTGACATTTAGATACATCCCACACCGTGGCGTTAATGTAAATTTCAAAATGTCTCCTGTGACACGCACAACGTGTATAGAAACTTTAGGTGTATCTTGTCAAATACAATTCTCTTCCACTTTCTTACCACTTATCTTTCGAATCTTCTTTTATCCGGCACTGTTCCACAAAATTATCTCCTTTCCATTCATCTCATCTTCTGTATTCATTAAATTTCCACCATCTTCTTGCAATCTACCCACAAACCACCGTCACACAAAACACACACACACACACGGAAGATCGAAAATTCTCATTTCGAATCTCGCCGGAAGAAGCACCTTCGTCTCGATAATAAGAAGAAAAAGGAAAGAAAAGAGGAAGAAGAAAAAAGTGGCGATCGAAGCTATTTCCGATTCGATTCAGCAAGAAGTGTGAGAGAGCGAGGCGGGTACGGTGGCACTCGGTGGGAAGGAAACGACCCGAGTGGGAGAGAGTAGTATCAGTCTGCCGCAGCACGCTAAACCGATTGTAGCCGGATGTGCTGATAAATAATTCGAAGCCGGAGGAGTCGAGCGGTGAATCTGCAGGGAATTGGGTCATCGGTTCGCTTCGCGCCCCTTCCCCCATGTGCAAGTCAATACAGAAGTCGTCCGCAGAATCCGTGCGGAGTCTTGCGCGGGTGAAGACGAGTGGCGAGCTCTCGCGAAACTCGATTCTCTCTGGCGGCGCGTCGTTGAAATCGTACGATACGTGTGGGTGGTTCGCGATGCCGCGCGATGGTAAAGGCGTGTGCCACGGGATGGAAATCGGTATCGTATGCACTTTCTGACGGTGTTCTGGACTGCTTTCCAACCGATGAATGTAAATTCGAGAGAGTTGCCGAGAGGAAACACGGTTTTCTTTGCCGGTATCTTACTGAGCTTTTTCTCACGATATCCCCGCTTTTGATTCTCCTTTCGTTTCTTGAAGCGGAGAATGTTGGAGGACGAGATGTAATATCACGTTACGTCGATAAATAATGAATAATAAATATTCCTCGATAAATTCTGAAGCAAACACTTATAGATACTTGATAATACTCGATCGAGGGTGTATCTATCGTTTGTCGTTTTCGTCCTTTTTTTCGTTCCACTTCGAAAAACTTCGGATCCGGACGATCAGTTCGTAGAGAACAGAAGCTTTTCGAACTTTTCCTCTCCCAAGGATTCGCCAGCCTCGTCCCGGTTGCGTCCTCGCGATCGCGGGACATCGGGCGTTTTTCTTTTACCTCCTGGCGCGACGTCACGTCAAAAGCAGGCCTCCGGTATATCGTAATTTTCTGAAATGCCTCGCGGCCACCGAGATATCCTGGCGAGGCTTGTCCTTAACCCACATCGACCGCTGACGTATGAATCAAGCTGTCTAACCTCTGAATCGCAGCCGCGAATAATAGGCTCTCCGCGTGGCTTTGTGCTCTCGGATGCTGGCTACCGGAAGTTCCACCGCGAGATATTCGCGTCTGTCACGCCGTCCGCGCTATTTTCGTAATCGTCTCTTATTTTTTCTTTTTTTCCTTTTTTTTTTTTTTTAATACGATAGCGTCACTCGAGGGCCACCGTTCGACGGTCTCTCAGTTATTTTCACTGGCCGAGATGAATGAAAGTCGACTCGATTTTGTTCGAACCAAAAATTGCAGAAAGGAATTTTAAATCGTCGCGATTCGTGAAATATTTCAGAAACTTGAGTCGAGTGTGGCTCTTGTCCTTTTTTCTTGGCTCTGGTTTGTTTTTCGTTTTTTTCTTTTTTTTTCTACAATTATTGTATTTTCTTCGTCTTCTTTTTTTTCCATATTTACTTTAAGGAAAGGGTTGATTTTCTTTTTATCTTTCACTGTCTTCCCTTTTAAATTGATTTCTTTTTCTTTAACGATTCATGGTGTTTTTATTTTTAATCGCAGTTATTGCTATTCCTCGACCTTCTTTACAATCTTTCTGTATTTCATTGTACTTTTTCACACTTTTTCGGAGAAATTGACTTCCCATTACTGCTACTTCCACTTTCCTCTTTAAATTTCACTTCTTTCTTCTTACTCTCTGAATTTTCTTCCTTCTTACTTACACCTTTCAAGCCCGTTTGTCTGAAGCGGTTATAGTTCCTTTCGAACTTGGTTTCTTTCGTTCTAATTACTCTTTCCTCGTTCCTTCTCCCGTCTTCGCTTTAATTTGCATTTCATTTTTTTTTTTTTTTTTCAAGGGAAAGGGTTAACGGCTACCGCTTTGTATTCTCGCTGCAAGCGATTGGAAACGCTTAGGCTATTGTTCGAAACGTGACGAGAGACTGCGAAAGAATATAGTTTCTTCTTCTTTTCTCTTAATTGTGCGTTCTCCCTCTCTAATTGTTCTATCGGTGCTATCCTCGAACCGTTCGTTCTGAACGTTGCATTACTCGCAATCGATCAACTTTGATGGAAAACCAATGAAAGACAATAGTTCCTTCCTAGAATTTACCATTCTTAAAATTCACATTCTTCAATTATGGTCAGTTTTCGCCGAAAGAATGAAAATAAATGGATTAGAAGAAACTATTATATTATTTATGACACTTTGATCGATCTTATCGTTAGAAACAATACTGTTACTTTTGCTTCTAAATATCATTTTTATTATCCCTAATACATACTAATTCAAGCATCAAGACATTGATGTAAATTATAAAACGTTGACATGAAAAATGGATCAGACTTTTAACCAATGATTTTCATTGTTCCAAAAATTATCCCATAACAATCGAAGTAGAATATAAAGTCTGATCAGTGAAAAAAAAAAAAAAAACAAATGTAACTCTCGTCAGCGAGAACCTATAATAAAACATGAGATACGTGTCGTCGTGAATCAAAATTTATTAGACAGAGGGGGAACAATAACGCGAGAAATTCCATAATTTGCTGTCCGAATGCTGAGGAGAAAATTCCGAGTGTATGAGATTGGTTGGTCAGACGTTGCTCTGTCGTCTTATCATCGGTTGATACGACTATCCTGGTGAAAATGAATTATTTCGTTGAATTTTCCTTTTGCCGTTTGTGTTTGTCGTCGTCGACGCGAGCGAAAGACAGAGAATAAGAAGAGCAGGAGATTCACTATAGGCGAGTAAAAAATTATCCAACTGGTAAACAAGCGTGGACAGAGTGTTATTGTCATTTGTTAAACCCTGAAAAATCCAGCGGTTGAATAACTAACGGGGGTGGAAACAGTGGTGGAAAACGGTTATTTCAGAGGAAATATCGCCGGTAATACTAGTTAAAGGGAATTTATTATGATCGTGGTCTGGTTCCATTAGCGAGTAACGCGCGAAAGTGAAATTAGTAACACGCCAGAAGTGTCAAGACCAGGGCTTGTTACGACGTACACTGTTGCTTGACAGTAAGTGGACACTTAATCCTTTTGCCACGTAATGTCGTCCGTGATGAAAGAAAGAGAAAGAAATGTGGTCGATGTTTTGGTAAATTTTCTCATTTTCAAAGCGTGATCTCTATTCTTTCATCCATGAGTTTGTCTTCTGGGAAATTGTAAGAATTCAAACGTCTCCGAAAGGGTAGAAAACTCTTTTTCTTTATGACTATATCTACCATTGTCTTGAAGATTGAAGTTTCTTCTTTGTAGTGACACCTTAAATTCGCAATACGATATTTTTTTCGTCGTCTTATTGAACTTTGAACCTTAGAATTAGACGACGAAACGTTGGAATTTTTTAAATTTTTGTCCTCAGTGTTTCGAAACTTGGTACAATTGCGAAGAAAAATCGAAGGGCAAATTTTCAGGGCTCGTTACACAGGAAAAGTCACAGTCTTCGAAACAATGGCGGATTCAAATAAGTAATAAAAGTAAGTATTTCAAGTAATAAAAAAATTTTTCAACGCGTCCATAAAGATGTCCGAAGCAAAAATACCTTCCCTTCTCTAAGATTTTGCAAATTCAAACGTCTTCGTGGACACTGGAAAAATTTGTTCCGTGACTATGTTCAGTTCAAGTTTCCTCTTTACAACAATCTCTTAAAACTTGCGCTGCGCTTTTTTTTTCGCCATTTGAACTTTGGACATGAGAGTTCGTGAACAACGAATTCCAATTTGAAGTCTGTATATTTCACCATTTTGACGTATTTCTTCCATTTGCTGCGGAGGAATAAACTGTAGGAGAGCGAAAAAGGAGGCAGCACGGAAAAATTCTGACTGGTGCTCGTCTTTTGCTTGCTTCTAGCCGTAGGCTAGTTCTCGGCCCGAATACGATTCAGTGGCACGACATCTGCGCTGGACAGGGTCCGTGTATTCGTGACCCCGATCCATTCATCGCCGTGGATCTTCGCGCACGCGGACTCTACGGAGCGCATTTTACCGGCGACACCCTTTGTTCGTCTCCTAAGTCTTTACTAAATCTCGCCAACCCTTCATTTACTCTCTGTCTCCCTCTCTCTCCCTCTAAATATCATCCATTGTAATGTGACTCCACTTCAAATATTTTTTGATAAGATTGGTAGGGTGATCGGATTCTTAGCAACATGTTCAATACAATCACAGAATTATTTAGTGAACAGTAGCTATTCGTTGAGTCTTCAGGAAATGTAAAAATTCAAAGGTAGGAAGAAAAAGAGGAAAAAAGAAAATTGAACTCTTACATTCTCTACAAATTGTATAAATTTCTGATAACTAAAAGTGTCATTGCATGATAGTACTCTAAATAATACCACGACCAAAAAAAAAAAATAAAAACGCGAAACCATATTGATAACTCAATTTCTGTTCGTCGCCAATTGTTCGAACGAAGGAACCAGGTCGTTTCAATTCAAGCGAAATTCTCCCCGTCTCTGTGTGTCGTAGCCAATAGCGAGTTATCGATTGGTCAAATGATCAACGAGACCTTGAACGATTGCTTTCAACGACATTCCCAGGAAGAATTGCCGGGCATCGGGTTTGAGATCGTTCAATAACATTCCAAGGATCGCTGTGTCGAGTTTTCGCCACGAAAATTGGATATTTGGCTTCGACGTTCGACCGTAATTATTCCGATAATTTCCCGCAGATGTCTCTTTTCGAGGGATGTGTCCCCGAAATTGGTCAGACCGGGTCGGAAACTATCGGGCGAGCTCGGGTGAGTATCTAATACATACGAGGCCAATTCGTTCGGGTAGCTTGACTCTCTCTCTCTCTCTCTCTCTCTCTCTCTCTCTCTCTCTCTCCCGTAGCCTCATACTTTCGAGTAATCTGATCTCTTATCTCCGATTGTTTCGAAAAATCTGATCACTGGTCCGATTCTCTCGAGTAATCCGATTCTTTTGAGTAGCTCAATTCATTCGAATAATCCAACTCTTTCAAGCAGCCCGATTCATTCGTATAATTTGGCTCTTTTGAGTAAACTTTTTGAACTCATTATCAGATAATAACCTGATATTTCTGGATTCATTATCAGTCAGAAAAAATCGAAGATTTTGCTGAGGTCTAACCTCCTTCCAAGCTAATCCGATAACCGATCAGACTTGGTACATCTTGCATATCGGTCGAATCTGCTTGAATCTGACCGATTTTACCCAACCTGATCTGATCATCGGACATCCACACATTTTTCACTCTTTCCAATTCGTATAAATACTGAAATAGAAAATAGAAGTGAGGAATTAATAGAAGGTACGATTCGAATTGCATTTGAAAATTATTCGTCAGACGTCACAATGGTGAATAAAAGAAAGTTCGAAGTTAGTATTTGGCCGTATTATATTGCATTATGAAATCTAATTGCATAAAATTATTGTCTAGCAATCACATGCGGTCGACGAGATGAGTTGAAAGTGATTTTCGAAACGAGAACAAAGAAAAAAATAGTAACTTTTATATTAAATATTCTTCTATCAACAGCAGTAAGAATTTCATCTTAATACAATTTTTGGATAATCTAATCATTTTATAGAACTATTTTCCTTGTTGCTCGCCGCTGTATATCATTTATCAAAATCATTCGATCGATGAGCTTCAAAAGTACATAATTCGTCAATATTTCAGACATTTTATAAATTCAGAAAATCAGATTTTTATGGCTAAAAGCGTTCGAGCAAAGAATTGTTTTTTCGCATACACACTTATCAAAGTAACGTGCCGTAAAATTTTACGGCACTGTTACATCATTCATCAGTTTCATCTTCTAGACGAATAAATATTTCAGATAACGCGAGCAATTCTTTTTTTTTTTCTTTTTTTTTTTTTGACTGTATATATGTACTGTCGGAGAATTAACGTTTATAATTCATCAACGCGAGGTTTCTTCCGTTTTATTTATTTTATACACCGCAATATCTCCGCCAGCAGTACATGCCTGTTCGTTTAAGCGTAATTTGTCACCCCGTAACGGGAATTTATGCTTCTCGTCTGCATAAATTCTCGATATGTGTCTTCTAAAATTTGAAATGTCTTTTTATTTACGCTGGGGCAGGATCATAAAAGATTCGCGGTGTATCTTTAGAGTGAGCTAACGGAACCTGCCGCGTACAAGTGCACGATGAGAAATGGAAATTTATGCGTGTAATCGCTTGCGGTGTATTTAACTCTTTGCTCAATATCACGAACGATCCTGTATTACAAAGATTGATGACACTGTAACTTGTCCGAGTTTAAAAATCTTTACGAATATTCCGAAGGTTCTGAAATTTCTTATCATTAAACGCAAATATTATTATTGCTGTGCTCTCGAGCACAGACGTAATTTATTAAATTAAGACTCGTGGCTTTCATGTTGCACTTTCACATTTTTTGTGAACACGACAAAATAAATGGAAGCTGAACAAAAGATTCACTTATTAAGTGCAGTGAAGAGTATCGTAGGAAATTTCAAATGCCTCTTGATCGATTTTAAGTTATGAATTTATATCGAATAACACATGTATTTATATAAATAATTAACAATATGAACAACATTTATGTTTTCGTATCATAAGTTGTATTATAATTTATATAATTATAATGGAAATATAACATAATTACAACGAACATTGTAGCAAGTAGCGTTTAGATATTTCACGTGCATATTTTTGCATATTAAATCCAAATTTTTTTCGTCGTTCAGATTCTCTTCACAAAAGCATAAAAAAGTCCGCACTCTAGCAACGAGAATTCGAGATACAAGGCTCAAAGGGTCTGCTATCAAGGATCAGAAATTCACTGAGCTCGTGTACATTTAGCGTGATGATTTATTAGTGTATTCTTACAATGTGTTCACACTTGGTCGTTCGATTCTATAGCGGTGTGTCGCCATATTTTTATCCCGTTGGTACAAAAGGAGGACTTATCTCGTGCTTAGCTTGCATGAAGTATCAGTCTTATCCGCTTTTTACGTTCTTCTTAAAGCGTCTGGATCGACGGGTCGATCTTCGCAGATGAGCCGAGACGCGAGTAATTTCGACTCGATTTCGTTTCTTTTTACATTCGCGATTGAAAGTTTTAAAAGACGTAACAACGTTAATTTGTCATCTGACAATCGTAGAAAGGATATGTACAGTCTCACTTGCCTTTAATATGTTCACTTGATCACCTTGTAAATTATATATTAATTGGAAATCGGTATTGATCTTCTCGAATCCTCAAGAATCTTGTGAGGATTTAAAAATTCCGTTTCTCGATGCAATACGAGAATATAATTTGTCGTAAACAACAAACATACAGTTCGTTGCAAATATAATTTGTTATAAAATTTGAGTAATCGTATTGTTTAAAATAGAATTCATTCGCGGAGATAGGATTTTCTAACTTCTCGAACGTCAATGAAAAAGTTTGTTACTTGATAGCCAGTGAAATAGTTTTGTCGTGATTTGATATACGATTCAGCCGAACGTACAAACTGTGTCCATTCGGTTGAATAATTTACGATCATTCAGCTTGATGAATGATTTTTTTGGCCGCGCGCTGTTCTCAGAAAGAATTTATATTTTAACGCGATATTTCTCTGTAAAAAAAAAAAAAAAAAAAAAATAGAAATATTTTTGATAATTTAATAATTTTATTTTTACGAACTTCTCTTTAATAACAAGAGAAAAAGTCTAGTTAAAAATCTAGAACATCTGTTGGACATTGACGCGAAAGAATCGAAAATGTTGCAATTCACTTTTGTACATTTAACAGTGAACAGTTTGAATAATTTGAAGTTGGGTAACTTTCTTCTTCCCTCTGAAAAAACTCAACACTTAATGCATTGAGATACGAAAGCAGACACGGGGAAAAGGAAGACGCGAAAATTATATTTCACACAATTCTTGTACGTCATAAGTAACTCAGTAACGATATTTATTTCGTGATATTGGCGCGTCTGTCTGTTATTACGATTCAGAACAACGAGCCCTCGTACTTAATTAAATATGTTCATACGTGGTAATGAAAGTCAACATCGCGAGTTTCAATTAACGATTCACCTTGCGCTTGACGCTCCTTTTCTTTTCTTTTTTTCTTTTTTCATTCTATTAATACGCAAAGCTTCGGGGTATTAAACGTCACTTATAAAGGATACGTATATAATTCAATTAATTATTCCGTTTAATGAACCGCTCTCTCTCTCTCTCTCTCTCTCGCTTCTTTTTATACACCGCCGTATCTCCGGGAAGCGGGTAATATTAAAATTTATAAAATCATTATATTAATGCCATTTATCGAATAATACGATAATGTATCGCTTGCGAAGGAATTTCAAGTCAAGCGATTGCACGAAGAACGCGATTTATACCCGGTTAGGTTCATGCTCTTCAGCTATTTTCTAATATCGCCGATCGACTTTGGTAAATCTCCATCGACGTGCAACTCGAATGAATTCTTAACTTCTCGTTTAGCCAATATCCCTCTGACATCGTCGGATATCTTCCGCTCGCAGTGGTTCTGGATCCAGAATTATCTACTGGTTGTAAATAATGCTCACGAGGATGAACAACTGTGCATCAGCGAGTGAATATTTGATCGTTATTCTACCCGCGTTTCCTGCCAGAGCGACGTAATGTTATTCGCGGAAGAAAATTTCATCGCCACGATAACAACTGCAATTGCAATCATTTGTAATTAACCTTTGAGAAACGAAGCGTCCCGTTTAGCGAAACTGAAATAATTAACGAACGTTGTTTTTCTACAATAGAAGCGAGACTCACGCGGTAATTAATTAAATAACCGATCTATAAAGAGGGAACGAGGGGAAGAATTTTCTTGGCGATACGGAATCAATACAGTGATTGTCGATGATTTATTTATAATAATGTAAATTTACTACAATGTTTAATATATTTATATTCGTCAATAACATAAATCTCGATATCACATGAAATAGCGACGAAATATATTTAGATTCGTGTTAAATTTAATTTACTGTGACTAAAATTCAATTGACTATAATATTGTATTAAATTAACTAATACTCAATTGAATTTTGAAATTAAATTAACTGTAATATAATACTGTTATTAATATAGTTAGTATAATATAATAATAACAGAGAATTGTTCTTTCATCACTAATTATAACGATATTGAAATATTACATAATATTTGTAACAGTATTATATTTATAACATGCAAATAATTTTTTGAAAGAAAAATTAACGTTAATATAAATTGATATAAAAATTCTATTTAAAATTAATAAAATAATTAAATTTAATCAAAAATTAATAAAATGACAAAGAAATATAATTGAAATAAATTTTATAATTGTTGATAAAAAAAATTTGTTGTCATGATGATTTTTCATAACAGAAAATTATTCAATTATGAAATTAAAATATTTTTATTTTTATAAATAATATTGTTATAAAAAAATTTATTAAAATTTTCAAATTCATATCAGAAAATAAATGAAAATAGTTATTAATAATTAAAAAATATATAAATATAATGGATGATAATGATGAAATTTAATAATATAAAATTTTAATTATTTTTGTAGAATTTTTTACAATATTTAATAATCTGATTATTAAAATTATTGAATATTCATAAATAATTCATTTTATTACAGAATTATTACTTATTATTAATAAAATTATACAAAAATAATTAAAACTTTAAAATTATATATTTATAATATATAAATATATAAATATGTTTATAACAATTTTAATATTTCATAACACTATTAAAATCGGATGCAATATTCGTAAATTTCACTGGCAAAGAAATCACGAGCACGGGTTCCAAGTGTACGCATTAATATCGTATAATTTTCTTGGCCGGGATATTCCCGGAGTATCTACTTTAACAAAAGATTTTCATCTCGATGGTATTTCAAGCAAGAGTATTCCGTACAAATTGAATTCGTCGTATTTGCGATTCACCCTTGTACGATTTCCAACCAACGCAATGAACGAACTACCATAATCCTCGATTTTATCGACTGACAATTTCTTTCTTTCCCCCTTGGTGTAACAGTGTACGTGTGTAACACGCACGCATGTACGAGCGACACTAGAGCACCGACAATCTCGCGAAAGAGGTGAAAATTCGCGAAGGATTCAATTAAGATCGCCCGGAGATAAGACTGTGTTAATGAATCCGTGAGAATTCAAATTGATATCGTTGGGCATCCGACTATCGTTTATCGAGAACGATTCGATTTTTGATAAATCTGCGGAATTGTTATTACTGGTTCGACCGCATTCGTATAATCCTCGAATACGAATTATTTTTGTCGTATAGCTCTCTCTTTCTCGAGAATGTTGGAAATTTTGTAAATAAAAATTTCGAAGAATTCTGAAGAATAAATTGTATTCGTCATTCGAAATTTTATTGGCCAATAATTGAAATATAACGTTAAATTAATTGCGAATAAATTAGAAACTAGTGTATCGTATTGATTGTGAATTAATTTCGTATGGTTATTTTAAAAATTCTTTCTAGAATTGAATTAGAATTTAAAGGAACGAAAATTTAAAAGTTTACGGAATTTTCCACATTGAATTATTTTTTAAGAAAGTCGAATGTTCGAACGATCAATGTTTACCAGTAACAATTATTCAATCAACTGTGAATAAAAATAATCGTAAATTAGCCGAACGTTGTTTGAGCAGTCAATAACGCTGAGATATCGTAGCTTGTATAAATTACAAGCTAATTTATGTCCCAATATTCTCGTGCAACAGTGTTATACGTGTAACAATATTATAGAAAACGTTGTTGTAATAATTACAGCATCGATTACACACGTGGAGACAAGCGAATTTCCTCCCGAGTGAAATCCGAGCGGAAACAATCCATCCAACAAACAGAATATTCTCGTTCAGAATCCCACTTTAACGTTTCAGTGGTGTGCAATTGCTTTTCCCATTAAATTCATAGAAACGAGATCTCAACGTCGACTTGTTTTCAGCCCTGTAAATACCTCCGACAAATTAAATAACGAATTTTCCAAATTGATCGATCCCCTAAAAATAGCCCCTTCTTCCAACAAAAGAATTCTTCAATTCGACAATTCTCCTCTTTCCCATCGTGTGAGTGACGAATTTGGCTATTTCCATTGGCCAGTTTCACGATTATTCAAATGCACCAATTATTATTATTATTTTTTTCTTTATCGTGATAGCTTGATTAAAAATAAAGAGAGAAAGGACTCGACTTCGAAGCAGGGAGGGGACGCAGCAACAGTAAAATACGAAAGGTCATCCCCCTTCTCAATTGGGACATTCTCTTTTCGCTTTGTCGAAGCATTGCACGCGCATCGGAATCGATCAGAATCGCGGTTGGCCTCGGTCGAATGAATTCTCTCGCTGACCCACAGAAAAAAGAAAAATGCGAGAAGCGAAGGGGAAAACGGGGGGATTGTTGGTGGTAACGACGATGCAATTTGTCTAACTACGCCGGGGCAAGTCGCGCAGCCTGTGCTCGCTGGATCCCCGGGACCGATTGCACAACGGGGTGCAGGCTTGCAGAGCTCGCGTGCCACCCTTCTGTTATCGTCGATGCCCTCGAACGAGCCTGCGTCCATCGACGATGAAAAATTCGGATTCTTGCCCTAGGAATTTCTTTCTTTTTTTTTTTTTTTGGTTCTGTATTCTTCCCTGTTCCTTTTTTTTTAATTATTTTTCATCTTTTGAATGTTCGATATTTGTTACTGAAATTTACGACGACGAATTTCATTGATAACTTTTGGTCAAGCATTTGTTAACTTTCGTTTCTCTTTGAAAGAAGAGTAACTCCTGCGAATAATATTTAATTTACGTTCAGAAAACTCCGATCTGTTTGAAGGATTATCGCTAAGTAAATTTGTAGTGAAATGTATTCGTTAATTTTCGTCCTTTCGTCATTTCTGATTGTCCGTTCGAAGAAACTCGTCGACTCTTTTTACAAAAGATTTCTCCCCGTCCGTGTCGTGTGAAATAAATACACTGAGGTTGTTCCCGAGGCGGAACGTTGAAAAATTTGGTCGATACAGCTTAATGTCCATAAAAATCTGTCCTCCACTAAATTAAGCGTCGAATGCATGACCATTTTTGTCCAGAGAACAAGCAAACAGTGGAAAATTTGCATCCGCGGCTAACAAGAGAAAAACCGAACAAATTACTGTCGTTACTCGTCTAACAGAGAAATTTCTTCTCCTTTCTTTCCTTGCGTCGATAGATTTTTGCTAGAATTTTTTTTTTTTTTTTTTTTTGGACGTTTTGTGACGACGAAAGGGAAAATGACGTTAACGTTGACCCTGATTTTAATGGAGACATGTAATCGCCGGGTAAATGGTGGCTCGTGGAGCTTTTATCATATTATAATTAATTTTGCAACACGTTATTGTTGGCAGATTTTCTTTTGTTTCTTTTTTTTCAACGTAGATTCTCTCTGAAAGACAGGGACCTAATGGGCGGGATGTAATTGCATTGTTTTCCATTTGTCACTGCGAAATGGAACACTGAAGGCTGAAGGAAATATTGCTACGAGTTCGTTAAATGGCCATTACTTTTCGAAAGCTATTAGATCGTTTCCGTTGGCAATTGTGCCTTTTTTATTTTTTTTTTTTTTTTTTTTTTTTTTTGTAATTGACGAAAATTTTAATTAATTTGGTTTCTGTTCAAGCTGATGGCGAGCATTTTTCTGAAAATTTATAACAGCGACACGGACTAGTCACTTTTATGCAATATCGAGCAATGTGAATAGCGCGAAATGAAGATCATTACAATTTGATAATATTTTAGTATCCAATCTCCCCTTGAATTAATAATTTCCCCCAGCCACGAGTAGATACACGCATATATGTACATATATTCCATGTATATAATTTAGATTACATCGTATTCAAATATTTTATACGAGTATCCAATACAAATGCGAAATATCTATAACTGCGTGTATGATATAGAATGCATAATGCAATTAATAGCTCAGATGGAAATTTGTACAACGCGTAACCAACGTGCCCGATTAATTCGAATAACGTCCGAACGTTTCAATTGGAAGCCAGTAATTCAAACGAACTAACAATTTCGCGAAATATATCCAAATAATTTAATCGAATGTTCGGCCAATTTCAGTAAACTGTACGCTCACACCTGAGGAGTGTCGAACCCTAAGAATCCATTGATTTAAACAATCGTCAAATCTATCCCTAGGAATGCGCGAAAGCACAGAAACTCAATAGTTGCCAGTCTCATAACCGTGAGCTTTCATCGGAACGAGACTGTTCTGGAAGAAGATTCAAGGGAGGAGACAAAAGTTTAGGCACGTGGCTTCGTCCTCGATGAGAATTAAATAGCGAACACTCGCGCGGGTTACGCTGGGGTTGTCTTACGGGGCGGGAATCGATGTGCGCGCGAGAGTTAGCGCAGAAAATGTCAAGGTCGTGGAAAGAGAGAGAGAGAGAGAGAGAGAGAGAGAGAGAGAGAGCGAGCACTTACCGAATTTCCCGAAGCTTAGGCAAACGAATGTTTTTCCGGTGAAACGTCAGTGTTTCTAGCCGGGGTTGAAATTTAATTTAGAGCGCGGCGTGTCCCTTATTTGGTATTCATTTCGCGCCACCGGCGAAGAACAAAGGATCTATTGGCTGTTACAAATACCTTTCTGGCAATAAGAGTGCTCTCTCCACTCGTTCGCCCAGAAAGAGTCAGCCGTGCAGTGCTTTGATGAGAATTTTCGCCAATCTTGCAGTTACTTTCTCGCGAAGTCAACACGTGGCCAAAAATTCAAGGATTTTCCGGCCAATTGTCAAACAGTATCTCGTTTTGTTGAGTGTCGTAATTTGTCTTACAAATTATTATTTTATTATTATTTCGTTACTATTATTTATACTATTATTTTATTATTATTAGATACTTGGGAAGTGAGGACATTTTTATTCTCGAAACTTATAGAAATTCGAACGTCGAAAAATTGTTTTCATGAAAATTTTATAATCGTGATTTTAAATTCTGAGAGCAGACTTCCAGTCTTTTAAATTTCATCTACCAAATATTCCTAAAAAAGAAATAATTATTAATAAACCTCTGTCTTTTAAAATAATAGTTATTATTCCTGAATTAAATGAATTTAATTTATTATAATAAATAATTAAACAATATGAAATTAATCCTAAACCATCTCATCCTAATATAATTGTTATTATATTAGGACTTAAAATTAATATAATTATTGATAATAAAAATAATGTTATTAAATAATAAAATCGTTTTAATAAAAAATTATTTAAATTTATATATCTAATTCTATATATATATATTATTGAAGAAATAAATATAACTTCTATTTATATAATTCTATATATATAAATTATTGAAGAAATAAATATAAGAAATGAACAATAAAGTTTTATAATTTATAATTAAAAATATGTTTATTTTTATTGAATTTAATCTTATAATATTTCATTCTAAAATTAATTCATAATTAAATAATATAAAATATATTCTAAAATATAATATAATTAATAATAATATAATTCTGAAAATTAATATTTTTATAATAATTTAAAATATATTAATATATGTCTTTGAAATCACAATTCAATATTTTTATTAAACTATTTAAATAAATTATTAAATTAAAAATAAGGTAGATGAAATTTTAAAGACTGAAGGCTGCTTTATAGTGATCGCTTATAATCTGCTGTATGATTTTTTTTTTCATTATTTTATCAAACTTTGATCATTAGGATTAGATGACGATGAGATTTTTTTGAAGTTTAATAAAATGAAGGGAAAAAATCATAGAGCAAATTTTAAGTGATCATTTTAAAGAGAAAATTTTAATCTTCCTAACTATGATAAATTTAGCCATGAAAGAAATTTCTCAACACTCGTGAAAACGTTTGAAGAATCGATAAGCAGAAATATGTCTTCTCTTGAAAATTTTCCAAATTCAAACATCTTCGTGGACAATGAAAAATTTTCTTCGTAACTGAGTTTAGCATGATCTCGAAAATTGACGTTTTCTCCTTGAAACTTGTTGTACGATTTTTTCTCGTCATTTTATCTTAATTTTAAATATTAAAGTTAACATTCAAGTCTTGAATATTTCTCATGTAATTCGAAGTTCAATAAAAGAAGAGATTATCATGTTAGACTTAGTTACGAACAAAAATTTTCAGTGTTTTCAGAGATGTTTGAATTATTAATGGTTTTTGAGGACAAAAGTATTTTCACCTTCCCATTCGCTGCGCAATGTAAAAATATTTTTGAAAAGGACAAACTCGTTGAAGTGGAAGTTTCGCGCTTTAAAACGAGATCAAGTAGATCGTTACATGATATAATTTCTCACGGAATTGCAAATGTCTTAAATTTAATTTGGTCAAATCCCAGAATTTTCTTCGCAGATCCTTCGATAATAGAAAAAAGTTTAAGTTTAATTGAAGAAAGTAATATTACTTCGTCTTCAGATCTCTCACCTTGAACTCCTCGGGAGTGGTACGTGCGATTTTAACCAAATTTCAGTCTAGCAGCGCTCATCTGCATTCTCAAGAACGTTCATTTATTAATCTACTAAATTACATCGCCTCGTTCTATCTGCTTGTTCTTTATATTCTTAAGTCGAGAGTCGTTTTTCGCTGAGAAACGATCGTTTGAAGGCGCAATTTTAACCTTGAACTCGGCCCACCGCTTCGAGTACACCCTTTAAACTGTAGAACCTGGTTCATTTAATAACCAGAAACCAGGCGTCAAAATTAAAAGCGCCAGATGTTCATTTGCAGTTTCAAAGGCAGTTTCTCATTAACTCGCGTGTCGCTTGGGTCATCGGTGACCAAGCGAAAGGGAAGGAATTTTCATTAAGGGAAGAAAATTATATTTCGTTTTTTCTCTTTATTAAAGAATCAAAACACAGAGCATAAGGATAACTGAATAAATTCCGTGACATAGTGGGGAATATCAAACGAAACGTGCGAGTTTCTTCATTGATTCTGTTACCCGAAACTCGTAATTTCCGTGGAATATAGAGCTCGTTAAACGCCGAATATTATCGTAATCGGCAGATTGCTAACAGTCGTAACTAGGAAACACTTTAATGGCCGAATTTAAACGATCGCAGAACGAAACGAGAACCAAGTTGAAACAATTTACACAAGTTAAATATACTGTGGAAGTTTGCCACGTGTTGCAATTTGACAGAACTTGCGACAACTTGCAATATAAGTTAAATATTCCGTGCACATTTTATTTGACATTATTTATCGATGTGATAAATATAAAGTAGACTTGGGATTATTGACATGGACGATCCGATTGATATTCAGACGCTAAAACTGTTAAAACTGTTAAAATTTTGTAGAAAGCAGTCGTACGATAATAAATTTTGGCTTATTTTTTATAGCATAAAGCATCTTCTTTCGAAATATATTATTCGTTTTATTCTAAAACGTTTTTATGTCACAATGGGTGAGTAAGTGAAGATATTTTTCTCCTCGAAAATGTTATAAATTGTCATAGTATGAAAAAACATTGGGAAATTTTTTTCATGACTGGATCCACAATGGATTTGAAGATTCAAGCCTTTCCTTTTCAACAATTCAAACCGAAAAACTTGATGTATGTTTTTTTTTTTCTCGTCATTTTAGTGAATTTCTAATGTTAGTTTTAGACGATGAAAATCGTAGTAATATGTTTGTTTTCATCTGATGTTCAGTGTTCGATAAATTGGCGAAAGAAAATTGTACACAAAATGTTGAGAAATCGTTGAACCAATCGCAAATTCAATCAAAAGAATTGTTGAGTGTTTTTACATACTATGATAATTTATTGCATTTTTCAGAGGAAAAGTGTCTTCACTTTGCCATCTGTTACATACTGTAAAAACATATTAAAAATAGAACGATGCATCGTGAAAGTACAAGTTTCGAGCTTTAAAAGAATTTTGCTATTTTTAGAATTTTTCACGAAATTATAACACTTTAAATACATTCGAATGTTCATCAGATTCACCGTACATAAATCACGCCAATTGTTTACAAACCGCGCGTGCTTAAAATAATTTTTAAAAACTTTAGCATCCGTGTTTTACGTTAGGAGGCCGTAGCTTCGCAACGATGTTCTTCGATTCAATTCCATTCTATTCGTGCTGTCGTTATCAATATTTCCTCCGATCTGTACAAGTGAATAAAACGCGGAAGAAGAATAAAAACACGAGAAGGAAGTAATACAACGCGGAAGAATATTTCCCCCATTCACGATGATATTCCTCGTGAGTCTTTTACTCGCAACTCGCTGGCTATTCGACTTGTGTATTTCGTCTCGAAATATTCAGTCAGCTGCAAAGTTAATATTCGAGAAGGAGCGTCGACGTCCCCGGACGTCGTGCTCGATTGAATTAACCTCGATACGAGCACGTCGAAACGTCCGGTGTTTGTTGGAAACTGGACGGGAAGAGAGAGGCACACGTAACACACGGCGTGTGTGTCGATATCGGAAAAATCCGGCGTTCACGCGCCACGCCTCGGACAATGGTCGTTGAGCGCGGAAGAAACAAGGACGCGGAGACGCGTTATTAAATTGGAAAACAATTAAATGCGAGCCGGAAACTCGCCGCTCGGTAATAAACGCTTTCACGTCGCCAGCCAATAATTTTCACTTTCACGACCGAGCTTCGTTCCGATACTTCTCCTCTGTTTTTCTTCCGAGTTTTGACCGCGCGCCGGGGTGTAAAGGAAGCGAACTTTTTTCCAGGTACTAAATTAATATTGGAGAATTTTTAGGCAATTTTTCTCTTAAGTTACTCTCAAATTACTCTCTTTTTTGTTCGTGGCATTTTGTTTAGAAAGATGCTGTTTTGAATTATGTACTCGGTGATTATATCGAATACCTTATTTACGGATGACAGCATTTGACGTCGAATTGACCGCCATATTTTATCCTAGCTGGAGTTAACATATCAGTGTACACAAAAGTGATAAAATAAGTCTGATATTTATTGTTGTATCTTAAACAGTTTTTAAATATTGGCATCAAGAAAGTAGAATATATAAAGTTGGAAATATTTACGGATGATGTAGAAACTGTGAAATATACGTTTTATTTTTCATAGAGGGTAACTTTTTTGTAAAATTTGAATAAAATTTTTTATTTTTGTTAATTGTGAGTAAAAAATGGTTTTTTTCTGTCTGTTAAATAAAGGCAAAAAAAAAAATTAGCATGTACATTTTTCTCCTATCTTAGCGATAGGAAATCAACGTTGCGACTCCATATGTCGATAAGACGTTAATAACATCCGTGTCACGTAGACTCGAGGAGAACAGAAGTCAGTAACATGGCCACGAAAGAAAATTCCGAAAATATTCCCTCAACATCTCTCTCTCTCTTTCTCTCTCCCCTCAGATTCTGTAATTTCACGAAATCTCGAGAGATCTCTTGGCAACTATCTGTTTGCAACTAGACTGCGGGTGTTCGTGCAATTCCACGAAACGAGTAGAACCGAAACGGTGGAATATCGTTCGCTAAGTATCGTAATAAATACTCCACTTTGGACTTCATTTCGTACGTGTATTCGTACAATTGGGATACTAAATTCGCTCCCCCCCCCTCCCAAAAAAGAAAAAAAAATTCACGTACGTCCGCAGC